>NC_069502.1:473720788-473990788 GCF_027579735.1 Bombina bombina | reverse complement strand
TATATACATGTTTAACCAATCCAGTAATTAATTCATAAACCTTTTTAAATATTGGAATGAGCCTAAAAAAAAGACCTATGAAAGAATAATTGTTTAGGTACAGTTACTACTATATAACATATCTCAAAATAGAATAGAATATATAAAATATATTGCAATATTTCTGTTGCTATAAAATACCAATAGTGCAACACATTTGTGGGTTCATAGCGGGATATTTATCAAAGCGTCAACTATGTTGCATTCGCGGGCATCAATACGCTTGCCAAACGTCCCCAAATATCATGGCCGCGGATCTGAATACGATCTCTTATTTATCAAAAAAGCCTTCAAAAACACGTGAGTCAAGTACGGTGCAAAGAGCATCGGACTGGTGTTAACTAACAGTCATCGATGTTGTGGCTATTCAGGTTTTTTCCAACTTTATTAATACCATTTCATTACTGTCCATGAACAAGCACATTTCTCTTTAGCACATTATCATATATAGTGTAAATGTAATCTTTTTCTGAGCACAACCAATTGCAAAAATATAGCAAGTAATGACATCTTTGGTGCAAAGAGTGAATTATTAGAATTCTTTTTAAGATTGGACATACATACAGTATTTTAGTATGTATATACACACACACACACACACATATATATATATATATATATATATATATATATATGTATATAATATATATATATATATATATATATATATATATATATATATATATATATATATATATATATATGTATATATAGGTGGCCCTTGGTTTACAACGGTTCAATAACAACCTTTTTTTCAGTCATGCGACTGCTATTGAAAAGCATTGAGAAGCAGTGCATTGATTAAAATAGCCAGTAGGTGGAGCTGTCCGCTTGTGTTGCAGCAAAGATATGCAAGCCAAGCAAGCTGTGATTAATCAGTTTAACCAGACCTGAGCTATCGAACAGATTTCAAAGGAACAAGATATTCCTGTCTATAAATCAGTCCAGATCGGAATGCATAGAAATAACTGTTTTCAGAAAAATGTCTGTGTTGTGTGATTTTTTTATTAGGTTTATAATGCTGTTTAGCAAATGTTTTTGTTCATTTAACTTAGTTTAATTATATTTTCTGTGTTGTGTGATTATTTTATTAGGGTTATAATGCTGTTTAGCATGTAAAGTCTTCATTTCAAAGCTTTAAAAATAATGTATTAGGTGTTACTTATGACAATTTTGAGAGGGGCCTGGAACCTAACCCCCTCACTTCCCATTGACTTACATTATAAACTGGGTTTCAATTTACAACGGTTTCAATTTACAACTATTCCTTCTGGAACCTAACCCTGGCGTAAACTGAGGGCTACCTGTATATATATATATATATATATATATATATATATATATGTATTATGTCAGAAATCTTTTGCAAACATATTTACATGTCCCTAAGTTCCTTTTTTGGTTCAAAACAATGTTGTCTGTCATATCTCTGTTGTTTAAAATTGTATGTTCTATTCAAATCATGAAATAATATTTTGGGGTTTCCTGTCCCTTTAAGAGCTGGGCCAGGTTTCTCTCTGCATCTGTCTAAAGCCTCCTGATTGCAATCTATTTTTAAAAAACACCCCTTCACATGTTTTATAAAATGGGCTGGTATATAAGATGACATTTCAGCTTAAGACTCTATTGAATCAAACATCAATTCGAATTTTAAAATCCTTGTCTAAAATATTACACTGTGTGTCCTAATGTCAGCATCAATGTTTATCTTTAATACTAATTTCACATATACATACTTTCAAAGCATAATACACAATGTAACAAATGGCACTTACAAGTTCTGATGAGTGATTAATGACACAAGTATCGAGCAATTTGATTCGTTAGTGATAGTTTAGAATGTGTATTTGAATCAGATTGGCTGATATCATAAATCATGTGGTTATGCATATTCCAATCAAAAGTGGTGGAAAAATTCACTAGTGTGTGTGTTGTTTAGGAAATGGCGTCATCATTGGTGCGAAAAGTGTTGCGTAAAATATGGCCCGAAGTGCAGCGTGGGACTTGAATTACATGGCTTAAACATGGTGCACATAGATATTTTCAAACAAATAAAAAGGAAGTTAGCTATATTATGTTGTGCATTTCATTTGTATCTCTATATATATTAGTGCGACAAGTTTGGGGCAAAACTTTGCACCAAGTATGTAGAAATAATATTGTCCCCTTGATTTGTAATGAGAGACAAAGTTGTAGCTTAACCCATAAGTAGTAATGTATTTTTCATTTTTATCCCTATATCTACTAGTGCACCAAATGTGGAACAATAATATTGTTTGATTTAGAAAGGGTATACAATTTTAATAAAGTTTCTAATTTACTTTTATTATGTAATATTCCTCATTCTCTTGCAGCATCAAACATAAGCTTTCTGTGTTTTCAGTCTCCCATTAAGTTCTATGGCATCCGCGACCTGAAGGATGGCGGATTGAAAACCACGTACGCTGAGTCGGAAAAGATGCGAGCGTAACTGTAGAAATTTTGATAACTTCGTGAGAACTTCAAATAGTGTCGAATAGGAGGGCAAATGAACACGATTCCACTCGAGTTCCACAGGTTTTCCACTTGCATCACTCTGCGTCGGATTGAGATTGCGGGATCGTATATTACGTCACAAATTTCCACTTTTGCTGATCTTGAGGCTTTGATAACTATGGCGGATCAATCTCACGACAATTATGACGCAGAATTCAAGCATATTTTCGGTTGATGCTTTGAGAAATATCCCCCATAGTCATTTTGGGACCATCAGAATTAGTTCAACCAAATCATAGCTCTTTTGAAAAACTATAACCTTGCTATTGTATCTATGTGTTTCTGTGTGCATGCATGTTTTTTTTGCATTAACATCATCTTCATTTTACACATCTTTTTTTAAGGAAATACTCCGGGTGTTTGTGGTGATCCTGGAATACCAGCACATGGGTCTAGACTAGGAAATGATTTCAAGCTAAAAAACTTACTACGTTTTTCTTGTGAAATGGGATATACTTTGAGAGGATCTATGGAAAGAATATGTTTATCAAATGGCTCTTGGTCTGGGGTACAACCATCATGTGAACGTAAGTATTTAAATACGTGCCTATTTTACAGATATGATACGTTAACACACAATTACAAACAATATAAATGTATCTGAATCATGTTTATTGTTGGTAAGTAATATAATGGAAATAAATTGAATGTAATTTTTAAAATGATTTTAAAGTTAAGTGAAACATCAAGCTTTTGCTAGAATTTCAATATTTTGCCTCAAACATCAAATCATCCAACACCTGGAAGATTTGTGGGGTTTTTTTGTTTTTTTTAAATAGTCTGAACTTAATATTCTTCAGGAAGCTAATATTTTATCAGATTGCTATTTTGTGGAGAATTGAAGTCTTGTCTTTTAAAGTTAGTTTGTGTAATTATTCATCTTTGCACTGGCATAACTGTTATTTATTTATTTTTGTTGTATTATTTAGATTTGACCTTATATAATAAGAACCAGAGTTTTGTATATCTAGCTTTTCAGTTTGGTGATAATGGCTCTAAGTGTATTATTCCTAGGTTTGCCACCTCGGCCATCTTTTCCTGGACCCTTATGAGTTACACAAGCTACAGGGTGTGCAGGGACGAACATGAATAGTGCTGTCCAAGGTCACTATTTTTGTGCTGTCAAATAGCACAATGCATGTTCCCCCCTGCACACCCTGCTGCATGTGTAACTCATATGTGTCCAGAAACATGGCTGAGGTGGCAAACCTAATTATTTCTGCTTTTCCTTAATGCAGGTAAAAGCTATTTGGCCCACTGACAAAGTCCATTATTTCAAACATCATTGAAAGCTAATCCAGGGCTGCTTCTAGCACAGCTAACTATTCCCTTTTCATAAGACTTTTTCTAATCCTGGGAAATTCTCTTGGGATTTTAATTATTCCTCCAAATAAATATTTTCTTCAAATCAAATTAAAGGGACAATCTAGTCAAAATTAAACTTTCCATACTTTGATAGGGCATGTAATTTTTAACAACTTTCCAATTTGCTTTTATCATCAAATTTTCTTTATCTTGGTATTCTTTGCTGAAAGCTAAACCTAAGTAGGCTCATATGCTAATTCCTAAGACCTTAAAGACTGTCTCTTATCTCAATGCATTTTCACAGTTTTTCATAACTAGAGTGTGTTAGCTCATGTGTGTCATATAGATAACATTGTGCTCACTCTCTTTAAATTATTTATGAGTCAGCACTGATTGGCTAAAATGCAAGTCTGTCAAAAGAACTAAGAAAAAGGGGCAGTCTGCAGAGGCTTAGATACAAGATAATCACATAGGTAAAATGTGTATTACTATAAGAGTGTTGGTTATGCAAAACTGGGGAAAAGGTAATAAAGGGATTATCTATCTTTTTGAACAATAACTTTTTTGGGTTGGCTGTCCTTTTAAATGATACTTTACTTTCAAACAATTCCTCTTAGTTGCTTTTTAAGAATTGAAAATATCACTTTTTAGAAATAAATGTGTGTTAATATTTCTGATATTTGGTAAATGGCATAAGGTTAACTCTCTCTTGAACTAGATGAAGGAATTGTTTTGGTCATTGCTTGTTGTCTGTGTAAGAACAATGGCAAGTATTTTATGTATTTAGCCTTGTTTATTCCTTCCAGAAAAAATGTAGGTCTTCTCCAGTCTTGACATGCAAAGTTTACATTTGTGAAGTTTCTGATTTCAAGATGGAGTTACTAAAATCTATTATCATGGTACAAAGTCAATTTATAGACTTAATGATTCATAGGGGTAACAAGTTTTAGATACAAATTTTTTATTTTATTTTTTACTTGTAAATCTGTTGTAGCTAAAGCATACCTCAAGGTTTGGGACATTTTTCTCTTTGAATATTAATTTCCCTAGGACTGATCTACATGTTTTTCTCCATTGAATAGATTTTATTAGATCAGTTAGATATCATTTGAAAGCTACAAAACAAGCCAGGGAATTCCCTTTTTTGTGTGTCTGTTTTGGTTTCATATATGGTAAGTCAGCTTCCAAATGAAACTCATGAAGAATCCAGTTATCTACCTATCTATCTATCTATCTATCTATCTATCTATCTATCTATCTATCTATCTATATATATATATATATATATATATATATCATCTATCTATCTATCTATATTTATTTTTTTAAAATATTTTTTATTACAAACTCATTACAGCTGTTTTATGGACTTGTTATTATGAAGCTTCGGCTCAACAGTTATTCAGGTTTTTTGTTTACATACTTTAAATTAAAAATGTGTTTGTAATAATTAGGAATGCTTTACTGTAGCTTTTAGTAGGAAGTTGTTGCAGAACAGTATTTCTTAGATGTGGACAAAGCTTTGGTATTCACTCATCACTACTTCATCTGATTCTTCAAGTGTGTGAGGCAAACCACTTTATCCAAACTTTTAATAGAATCATATGACATGCATTGTTTGTGCTTATGCCTGTACTGTCCTCTTGCTTTTGAAATAAAAGATATTCTCCTCCATCTCTCCAATTTTTATCTTGCCTGACTGTACATGCACCAGCAGGATTTAGTATTTAGGTTCTAGCATATCAGACTTCTATGAGGTGCATCTACTCTCCAGATATTAGAAGTTTTATATTCAATGAGTACTGTCTATGATTTTACTGTGAGGGCGAAGAAACTGATTTATTGATAAGTTATAACCTGGTTTACAATCTAAGTATGATAATATCTATTAATTTGCAACAGAGATTTTCTTTGAGAAACTCCAAATTAACTCTGTTATTTTAATTATCAGTGACTGTTTTTAATGTTGAGCTTTGAAGTTAATTAACATAATTATTTTTGAATGTAATTGATGATAATTGCTTTTTTTATATATAAGATGTACATGTTAAGTGTCAGGGATGTTGAGAAGCTAATATGTGTAATTAAATAGGAATTTGTTAGTTAATAAGATAAACAACTTAATTGGTAGGTGTAGATTTTCTAAGTTGGTAGATCTGTATATTTAAAAGTTTTTAATTATGGTTTAGGTTATGAAGTTTGATTGTTTTGTAGTGCTAATTAGTAATTTCTTCATTATATTTTTTTTCAGATTGTGAATTAAATCTTTGTGACTATATAAGATAAATCAAAAATTGCAACCCTATGAGAACTTTATTTGTTAAGATATTAAAGAAAATAATACAAGGAATTTCTTTTATGGTGCAAAGATATCAGATGACAAAAAAACAAACAAATACAATCAGCAGTGTAATCTGATCCATCAAACATATTCACAAAGAGTGACTAAAGTGTACTTTATCATACCAAAAAGGGAAATAAAATAAGTATTCATGTTTTCTATTTTAATAGCCTGAGGAAAAAAACTATTCAGAAACCGGTTTGTCCGAACTTGTACAACTCTCAACCTTGACCTACGATAAAAAAATAGATGATTAAAAAAAAAAACAATGGCCAGAGTGAGATGAATCAGATAAAAAAAATCTGACTATTATTTATCCTCAAAAAGTAAATGACAACCAATGATTTTTTTTGCAGATCTCACAATTCGGTATAGTTCCTCCTTTAATGATAATGTAGCAGAGCTATACCAGGTTAAACTAGAGGATGATAAAACTGATTCAATGATGTCTAAATAAAAACAAGTAAACAGTTTTTGAGACAGGCCACATTTTTTAAGTTGCCTTAATAAGAACAAACATTGTTGAGACTTTTTAATTATAGTAAAAATATTAAAATCCCATTTCAAATCATGTTGTACCATTGTGCCAAGGAATTTGTACAATGTAATTTGGTCTACTATACAATCTTTAATTTCCAGAGAAAAAGGTGATGGAGACTTTTTTTTCTAAAATCAATTCTTCCTTTTGGTTTTATGAACATTCAATTCTAAATTGTTTGCTTCACTCCATGTTACCAGCCTGTCTACTTCCATGTTATAGCGCAACCTCACAGATTCATTTTCAGAAGTAAAATCATTGCAAAGATAAGGAATAGAGCAAGTGAGAAAGAACACAACCCTATGGGACACCAGTATTGAGGAAGACAGGGTTGAAAATCGGCCCATTCACTTTAACAAATTGTTTCCTATTAATTAAAAAACGCCATAAAGCCATTGGCATATGGAAAAGGGCACATTAAGCTGTTTTAATAAAAAAAAAGTAAATCAGGAACAATAGAATTTAAAGCAGAACTGAAATCCATAAATACAATTCAGACATAGGCACAAGGATCATCCAAATTATGTAAAATATGATATAAAAATAAATTAACAGCTTCATCGACAGATCTATTAGCAAATTGTATACAGTTCATTAATGTTTAATAATAATATAATAACCCAGAACCCTATACGTTTGTAAAAGCTAGTTTTTTTTAATGGCACAATTCAGAAGCTGACTAGTTTAGATGTTTTTTTCCTTGGTGCAGTAGGTGAAGTTTTGTGTTCACATAATAATATTTTTTATTGTGTTTTTTTTTTTTGCATCAAATAATTTCAAGTTAGATGTGTGGAGTCTTTATGCAAATACATCTCTATATGTGATGTATAGTGTTCTTGAGATGTGTCTCTCCGTCACGTCATTAGCAGTTCATTTATGACCAAATAAAACATGTACATGGAATTCAGTAGGATTTGTACTGTTATGATATTTCCAAGTCTGTATTTTTATTTTAACTGCAAACATAAGTGAGTGCTTTTATAAATTGTGATGTAAGCCACACGGGATGCCATTTTTAATAGCTCAGTCTTCTAGGGTATTAACCTCTCACAACACTGGCAGTTTGTTAAATATGCAAATGTATTTTCTTATAAAAGGATCATTTGCTACAAACAAAATCCTAGTTCTGGCTAAGCTTTAACTAACATAAGTAGCACCCTTACTACTACAGGTACTAAACTAACAAAATAAATACAAATTCCTGCTTAGCTCTTTCTTGGATCTGTCTCCAGCTCTCAACAAGTTAAGCTCATTTGTATTTTAAAATCTGCAGCCGGAGATCTCAGCTATCTGATAATTAATTGGCGGAAGGTGAAGGGATAGAGGCGGTGGATGAACCCGGTCCTCTACTACTCTACCGCACACTTTGTTACTAAATATATATATATATATTAATTTAGGCATTTGAAATGCAGTTTTATTATCAAGATTCAGAGTTCTCTAAGACACAACACTGAGGTAATAATATGCAGCACTAAAATAATATTTTATTTTACTTCGGTCTTTAAGTAGTTCTATTCTATGTCCAAATTCACTACAGTTACCATTTATTATTTTGAATTGAATGTGTGCCATAGTATATATTCAGTTGTACATAAACTACTCAATAATATGGCCGCTTTATTTCCTCCTATTGTATTCCCTTTCCTTTTTTTCAGTCATAATATTTGCATTTCTTAATCTCTAATAACTACAGCAAATCAGGTCTCATAACACACTTTTATGCTTACTTTGATATTTTCAGTTTTCAGCATGACAGAAGAACCGCCCTTGTTTCATCTTCAATGTGTCTTATCCATTTTTACTATAAGCAAAGCAGCTTATGAAATTATTTATCACTTCCTACAGTTCAAATATTTTGTATTATATTATATACTATCTATTAAATTGATGATACTACTATACTACATTCACATTGTCCATAAGTACCTCTGTAAATGTATATACCTTTTAGTGTACATTAGTTAGTGTTGTACTTTTGAGTGAAAACAACATTCACTGCTGGATATTCAAACATAATATAAAAAAATAAAACCATTTTGAAAGTGAATGACAAAATAAATACTTAAGGCTAAGTTACACCATCAGTTAGAGTGACATCTTTCTTTAAGGTCATGTTTGCATTTCACACTCAGTGGATTCTGTTAAAAAAAGATACATGTCATAATGTATTATAGAAAGAAAGACACAATTGAAACTCCTGTACAACGAACACTTACAGGTTATATAGCGTAAAATAGCTTACGACTACCAGTTCAGATGTTTTGGTCTTCCCCAGGAAGCTAATGCATACAGTAAAGCTTCAAAGTGAAATACATTTTTTTACTAAAACAAATATATATAAATATATATATATATATATATATATATATATATATATATATATATATATATATATATATATATATATATATATATTGAAATGACACATGTCTCAGCTAGACATTAGCTTTTACTCTGGGTCACTGTTGAATTCTGTTCTGTGTGGTGCAAAATTTGTTGTTTAATATAGGCAGTTAGAGACTTTAATTTTATTCTGAGCAAACATTTACTGTTGAATCTATGTGCATAATTGGTTGGCACTTAAATTAAAGGGCCATGATACATAAATGTTGAAACACTTGAAAGTGCTGCAGCATAGCTGTAAAAAGATGACTAGAAAATATCACCTGAACATCTCTATGTAAAAAAGAAAGATATTTTACCTCAAAAATTCCTCAGTAGCCACATCCCATTGTAAAGGACTTCTAAGCAGCAAATCAGTATGTCTGTCCCGGGACAGCAGAAGGAGTGAGCTTTAGTGCACACTCATCTTATTTCACCAATCAGGTAAAGGACGTTTACTATGAAATCCCATGAGAGTTAATTGAAATCTCATGACATCACAGTAAAAGAGTTCATGACCTCAGCACTGTTGATGCTGATTGGCTGCTGCTCATTTCTTCATTTTGTTTATTTTTTTTACCTGCAGCTGGGCAGCAGCTGAGTATAACATTTTACATAGAACTTACTCTGGTGAACTGAGGAAATTGTGAGGTAAAATATCTTCCTTTTTTACATAGAGATGCTCAGGTGATATTTTCCTGTCAGCTTTTTACAGTTATACTGCACCAGTTTCAAGTGATTTAGCATATGAGTATTATGTCCCTTTAACTTCTCCTAAGTCATTATATGTAACTATGTATTTTTCTGCTTTGATAAAATAACTCCACCTAAACCATCAAGAAAAATATTTTCCATATAGGAAGCATATAAAAAGCTCTACTAAAACTCAAACTAAAACAAAATATAAATAAGAAAACTCAGTTACAACTGCCATAAAACATAAAAAATTGCATAGGATAAATTCTCTTTATTTATTATGTTGCATAAGAGTGCCAGCAATTCACTAACTTTTAACAGTTGGATGGCTATCTTCCAATAAATTATTTGTTCTTCCAAACCATGCATTATTTGCCCCAAGGACTTGAACTCAAATTTCTTTACCCACTTAGAACTTTTTCCACAGTTTGAAAGGCATCTTACAAAAACAACCTGAAAGACACAGTCAGCTCAAAAATGTTATTATTTAAAAAGATAGATAATCCATTTATTACCCATTCCCCAGTTTTGCACAGAAAACATGGTTATATTAATATACTTTTTTACCTCTGTGATTACCTTGTATCAAAGCATCTTCTGACAGCCCCCTGATCACATGACCTTATATTTATTATCTATTGATTTGCATTTAAGCCAATTACTGCTGTATTGTGCAAAATCCACGGGCTTTAGCAAAATGTTAAAATGGCTCACACGAACTAGCACTCCGCTGTTCTGAAAAGCTAATAACAAAGCATGTGATCAGGGGGCTGTCTTTAGTGGCTTAGAAACAGACATACATTTAGAGGTTTAAAGGTTATAAAGTATATTAATATAACCATGTTGGTTGTGCAAAGATGGGGAATGGGTAGTAAAGGTGCTATCTTTTTAAACAATAAAAACATTTGTATTGACTGTCCATTTAAATGTTATTTATTTTATATACAATCAAGATTCCAAGTGGGTCAATTCAGGGCTTATATCTCTACTTAACCAAAGCTCCAACACTCCTACTTACAGAGCCAATCTTTTCTGGAAAAGGAATACACATGCTTTGGGCTGGACACAAAGCTACTATCCTGGAATTCAAACCCAAGACACAAAATATTGGCATCTCCATTAATCCTAGACAAAGTATGCACTATTATTTATGAATAGTTATACATTTTTGCCTTGTAAATATTTTTTTTTTTTTTTTTATAAATAAAGCTATACTATATATTTGTTTTCAATGTTCTATGGGTTAGAATTTGCTCTGTGCTATTTATTTGACACATCATGGGGGCTGCTTCTACAATATTTATGTTAGCTACTTGTTTAAAATCCTTAGTTTTCAACTTTCTATCTGTTTTTATAACTTAAGTATTCACTTGTAAACATTGATGTTATTTAACCAATAAAAGTATTACAATTTAACTAAATCATTTACAGATTTAATTATACTGGTCTTGTTAATCAGTTATCTCTAGGAAAGCATTTTATTTTATATATCTTATATTTATTTATATCATTCATTTTTGGGACATTTTTTTTAGAAAATTCCCTCAGGCCCCTTATTGTAAAGTGTCTTAAATGTATTGATAAAATGTAAATGACAAATTAACACAATATTTTAAAAATGATATAAACCAAAGTCTTTATCTCTATTCTTAGTTGTACCACCTTTTTATACAATGGTTGATTTATATAATAGAACATTCCAGTCTGATTGCAGCATGTTATTCAGATTCTGTATATCCTCTGATGTTTTTCCAAAGTTTGAAAAAATGTGTTCAGTGCCCATTCTCATTTTCTGAAATGTTAGCGTTACTAGATCTGCCCTAGTCAACTTTTGGTGCTATTATTGTAACGTGAAAGACCACATGAACTCACAGAGCGAGGACTGAAGTGTATAGTTTTTAAAAATCCAAAATAATCTGTTGAATCACTCATTACAGATTTCCAAACTGCCTCTGGAAGCAATATCAGCACAAAAACTGTGTGTCAGAAGCTGAATGAAATGGGCTTCCATTGCTGAACAGCTGTACACAAGCCTCACATCAACATACACAATAGAAAGAGTCGACTCGAGTAGTGCATTGCACACTGTCTCTGGAATTCCAGGAAAATGCCACCTACCAGAATGAATAGGGCTAGATTTATTAACCTGAAGATGGACATGGGCAGACATTTCTGCCTGGCATCACTGCTAGGAGAGTTCAATATGCTGCCCGAATTTTATATTGCCAACGTCGCCTTGTGTGCAAAGCTGTTAATCTCCCAGTCAGAGAAGTACGGGGGGATTGAAAAACACCACTCTATAGATGGAGTATAGGTTAAAAAGCAGCAGTCTGTAGGCTTGCTCATGCGAGCCTGGCACTGCAGGCATCCTGAATATACTTTCAAAGCTTCTTAAATGGAGCCCATTGTGTATACTATGGTTGAGGAGGGATAATTGTCTGAGACAGTTTTTTTTTAGGGTTTGTACAAGGCTCTTTATTTCCAGTGAAAGCTCAGCATAATGCTAAATAATATAAAGATATTTTTGACAATTAGGTACTTCCAACTTTGTGGCAACAGTTTGGGGTAGGCTCTTTCCTATTCTAGCATGACTGTACCCCTGTGCAAAAAGTGAGGTCCACGAAGACATGGTTTGATGAGTTTGGTGTGGAGCAACTAGAGTGGTCTGCATATACCTTAACCCTATTGAATAATTTTGGGATGAATTGAAATGCCAATAGCAAACCAGACCTTCTTGTACAACATCATCAATGCCTGACCTTAAAAATGCAGAAAAACAAAAACAAAAAGAAGAGATAGCGCAAACTGCACGGATAAGCTATTTAATACATTAATAACTATGTTAAATTGCAATGTAACGCACACATAAAAATATAAGTATTGTATAAGTGAGACCTATACAGTTTCAATATAATAATAAAAAAACTATAGTAACAAAGAAGGGACGTCTCCCTTATAAGGTAAAAAACAATAAAATATTATAAAATGAGAGTACCCGGGCTGGGGATTCTAATTATGAACTAGTGAAAACAAATTTGATTAAAATGATAGGCAGCACCTTCAAACAACCACCGAAATCAGAGGGAGAAAAAAGTGCTCTATAGCGCATAGGTAAAAGTCACAGCAAAGTTCAAAGTACCTGATACTCTGGATCAGAGCATGAAGATGTAATCCGGACTGTGGTTCCTCTCAGCGGCTCTGTCCGCGTCCAAGAGGATATCCTGTGATGACTCCTAAGTGTGGATCACGTGACATGGATTACATCACGTCAGAGGTGTAGTCCAATTCTTGAACCAGATAATGGAACAACTGTAGCGCTACAGCTTAACAAGAGTCTCTGTGAATGAGGTGCATAAATACTTGAACTAGCAAACCCACTGGATTGGGGCAAATCACTTCCTCAGTTTCCAACAGGGTGATGTCTTGTCTTTAGATGCAGACCAAGAAGGCCTGCTAGAGAAAAGCAGTGACAGGATGATTCCTAGTCAGATAGAATGTCTATGCATTTCGCCCTACACTGGGCTTTATCAAGACTTATATTCCTCCATAGTGCAATGTCCATTTTAAATAGACCTCCATTTGTTCTGATTGGTGGTTGTGAATTAAAATTAAAGGTGGAATTGAGAGTTGCTGATGGGGCTGAATTAAAGGTGGTAATTTCAAAAACCCAAGTTTATCACAACATTGTTCATGCATTCAGTATTACCATTATTTATCAGAGATAATTATCAGTCTCCAAGAAAAGTTTATGTGACTTAGATAAAATAATTTTAACCACAATTAATTTCCAAAGAGGAAAGGCTAAAAAATATCTAAATAAAATTTATATTATTTAAGATAACATAGGGTCTTTTTTGTTTTTATTAAAAATATTACTCATGAGGCATATTAGATATTTATATTTTTAAATTCTAGTTTTAGAAAGGGAGTTTAATAGACAAATTATATGTAACGACCATTCACTTTATATACCCAAAGGTATGTCAAAATAACGATGTGTCAAAAAGATCATTTTAACTTATTGTACTAGGCTGAGAATTTGTTCACTAAAAGATAGCCTTTCTATCGGCGAGATTACGAGTCTTGCGTTAGCCTTAAAAAGCAGCGTTGAGAGGTCCCAATGCTGCTTTTTAACGCCCGCTGGTATTACGAGTCAGGCTGCTCACTTTTCTTCCGCGACTCGAGCTTACCGCAAATCCCCTTATGTAAATTGCGTATCCTATCTTTGCAATGGGACTTGCATGATAACACCAGTTTTACGAATCTTGGAAGAAGTGAGCAGTAGACCCTCTCCTGTCAAGACTCCTACCGCATTTAAAAGTCAGTATTTAAGAGTTTTATGGGCTAACGCCGTAACATAAAACTCTTAACTAAAGTGCTAAAAAGTACACTAACACCCATAAACTACCTATTAACCCCTAAACCAGTGTCCCCCCACATCGGAAACACTTAAATTAAAAGTTTAACCCCTAATCTGCCGACCGGACATCGCCGGCATTTTAATAAATATATTAACCCCTAAACCGCCGCACTCCGTCTTGCAAACACTAGTTACATTTTATTAACCCCTAATCTGCTGTCCCTAACATCGCCGACACCTATCTACATTTATTAACCTCTAATCTGCCACCACAACATCGCCGCTACTATATTAAAGGTATGAACCCCTAAACTTAAGTCTAAACCTAACCCCCCCTAACTTAAATATAATTTAAAATAATCTAAATAAAGTTATTACAATTAAATAAATTATTCCTATTTAAAACTAAATACTTACCTGTAAAATAAACCCTAAGATAGCTACAATATAACTAATAGTTACATTGTAGCTATCTAAGGGTTTATTTTTATTTTACAGGCAACTTTGTATTTATTTTAACTAGGTACAATAGTTATTAAATAGTTATTAACTATTTAATAACTACCTAGCTAAAATAAAGACAAATTTACATGTAAAATAAATCCTAACCTAAGTTACAATTACACCTAACACTACACTATCATTAAATTAATTACCTAAACTACCTACAATTAATTACAATAAAATAAAATAAAATAAAGTAAGAAAAACAACAAACACTAAATTACAGAATTTTTTTTAAAACTAATTACACCTACTCTAATCCCCTTAATAAAATAAAAAAGCCCCCCAGAATAATAAAAATCCCTACCCTATACTAAATTACAAATAACCCTTAAAAGGGCTTTTTGCGGGGCATTGCCCCAAAGTAATCAGCTCTTTTACCTGTAAAAAAAAAATACAATACCCCCCCACATTAAAATTCACCACCCACACACCCAACCCTACTCTAAAACCCACTCAATCCCCCTTAATAAAACCTAACACTACCCCCTTGTAGATCACCCTACCTTGAGATGTCTTCACCCAGCCGGGCACAAGTGGACATCCAGAGGGGCAGAAGTCTTCATCCGATCCGGGCAGAAGAGGACCTCCAGATGGGCAGAAGGCTTCATCCAGACGGCATCTTCTATCATCATCCATCAGGAGCGGAGCGGGTCCACCTTCAATCCAGCCGACACGGAGCATCCTCTTCAAACGAAGTCCAAGTGAAGACTGAAGGTTCCTTTAAATTACGTCATCCAAGATGGCGTCCCTTGAATTCCGATTGGCTGATAGGATTCTATCAGCCAATCGGAATTAAGGTAGGAAAAATCCTATTGGCTGATGCAATCAGCCAATAGGATTGAAGTTCAATCCTATTGGCTGATCCTATCAGCCTATAGGATTGAGCTCGCATTCAATTGACTGTTCCAATCAGCCAATAGAATGCATGCTCAATTCTATTGTCTTATTGCATCAGCCAATAGGATTTTTCCTACCTTTATTCCGATTGGCTGATAGAATCCTATCAGTCAATCGGAATTCAAGGGACGCCATCTTGGATGACGTAATTTAAAGGAACCTTCATTCTTCGTTTGGACTTCGTTTGAAGAGGATGCTCCGCGTCGGCTGGATTGAAGATGGACCCACTCCTGCTCCGGATGGGCTATTTGTAATTTAGTATAGGGTAGGGAATTTTATTATTTTGGGGGGCTTTTTTATTTTATTAGGGGGATTAGATTAGGTGTAATTAATTTAAAATTCTTGTAATTATTTTTTTATTTTCTGTAATTTAGTGTTTGTTTTTTTTGTACTTAAGTTTATTTAATTTAATTGTAGTTAGTTCATGCAATTAATTTAATTATAGTGTAGTGTTAGGTGTAATTGTAATTTAGGTTAGGATTTATTTTACAGGTAAATGTGTCCTTATTTTAACTAGATAGTTATTAAATAGTTAATAACTATTGTACCTAGTTAAAATAGATACAAAGTTGCCTGTAAAATAAATATAAACCCTAAGCTAGAGACAAATATAACTTAGTTATATTGTAGCTAGCTTAGAGTTTATTTTATAGGTAAACATTTAGTTTTAAATAGGATTAATTTATTTAATTGTAGTAATTTTATTTCGTTTTATTTAAATTATATTTAAGTTAGGGGGGTGTTAGACTTAGGTTTAGACTTAGGTTTAGGGGTTAATAAATTTAATATAGTAGCGGCGACGATGGGGGTGGCAGATTAGGGGTTAATAAATGTAGGTAGATTGCAGCGACATTGGGGGGAGGCAGATTAGGGGTTAATAAATATAATGTAGGTGTTGGCGATGTTGGGGGCAGCAGATTAGGGGTTCATAGGGCTAATGTAGGTGGCGGCAGTGTCCGGAGCAGCAGATTAGGGGTTAATAATATAATGCAGGTGTCAGCAATGTCGGGGGCGGCAGATTAGGGGTTAATAAGTGTAAGATTAGGGGTGTTTAGACTTTGGGTTCATGTTAGGGTGTTAGGTGTAGACATAACTTTTATTTCCCCATAGGAATCAATGGGGCTGCGTTAGGAGCTGAACGCTGCTTTTTTGCAGGTGTTAGGTTTTTTTATCAGCTGAATCTGCCCCATTGTTTCCTATCAGGAAATTGTGCATGAGCACGTTTTTACCAGCTCACCGCTACCGTAAGCAACGATGGTATTGAGGTGAGATGTGGAGCAAAATTTTGCTCTACGCTCACCTTTTTGTGGTTAACGCCAGGTTTAAAAAAAACCCATAATATCAGTGTTGTCTTAAGGGACCATTGAAAAAAAATGCTCGTTAGCAACACACCCTGTTACCCCAAAACTCGTAATCTCTGTGTATATTAATTAAAATACTTAAAAAGGATTGAATAGATTATTTTTGCTATTTGCAGCACAGCTGTCAGAGTGTTTGGATTGTATTGGGGAATCTACAGGAAAGGTTTAATATCTAGCTCTGAGTTCAATCCTGAGGGATAGAGAGTATCCATTTGATAAATAAGTTCTGCTTCCATTTTAAGGAGGCGTTGTTCTTTATTACCTAAACCCCTGGCCTTTCACATCACTAGCACTTACTAAACCTATTAACCCTTAAACCAACAGCCCCCACATCGCCATAAACTAAATTAAACTATTAACCCCTAAACTTAACAACCCGCTAACCTTACATAAATATTAACTCACCCCTATCTTATAATAAATTTAAACTTACCTTTAGATTTAAATTAAACTATATTAAACTATTAATTAATCTACCCTAACTATTATACTAAATGACATTAAACTATATTAAATTAATGATTAATCCAACCTAACTTTTAAACTAAAATTACATTAAACTATATTAAAATAAAAATTAATCTAACCTAACTTTTAAACTAAAATTACATAAAACTACTAATTAAATTAAAGGACCAGTCAACACATTAGATTTGCATGATCAACAAATGCAAGATAACAAGACAATGCAATAGCACTTAGTCTGAACTTCAAATGAGTAGTAGATTTTTTTATAACAAATTTCAGTAATGTATATTTCCACTCCCCTTGTACCATGTGATAGCAATCAGCCAATCAGAAATGCATATACGTATAGTCTGTGAATTCTTGCACATGCTCAGTAGAATCTGGTGACTCAAAAATTGTAAATATAAAAGACTGTGCACAATTTTTTTAATGGAAGTCAATTGGAAAGTTCTTTAAAATTACATGCTGTATCTGAATCATGAAAATTTAATTTAACCTGAGTGTCCCTTTAAATATATTATATATTTAAACACCTAACCCTACTTAAATAATTGACATCTACACTAAAAAATTACAAAGTTACAAAAAATAAAAAAGAAATGATCAAACCTTTAAACTAATTACAACTATTCTAAGGGCCCTATGAAAATAAAAAAGCCCCCCCAAAATAAAAAAAACCCTAGCCTACAATAAAATACAAATAGCCCTTAAAAGGACCTTTTGAGGGCATTGCCCCAAAGTAATCAGCTCTTTTACCTGCAAATAAAAAAATACAAACAACCACCCAACAGTAAAACCAACCACCCACACAACCAACCCCCCAAATAAAAAGCTAACAAAAAAAACCTAAGCTCCCCATTGCCCTGAAAAGGGCATTTGGATGGGCATTGCCCTTAAGCACTGCTATGGACTCTTTTTTTATTTTACAGTCCCAGCAGTTAGGTGTGTATGTGTGTATTAAAAAATGTGTGTGTATGTGTACATATTTATGTGTGTATGTAATTAAGTGTGTATGTATGTGTGTAAATATGTATGTATGTGTGTAAATATGTATGTATGTGTGTATAAATATGTATTTATGTGTGTATAAATATGTATTTATGTGTGTGTAAATATGTATGTATGTGTGTGTGTGTAAATAGGCCTGTATGTATGTATGTATGTGTATGTAAATAGTGTGTATGTGTGTGTAAAAATATGTGTGTATGTAAATAAGTATGTATGTAAATATGTATGTGTGTAAAAATGTGTATACATGTGTGTATGTATATATATATATATATATATATATATATATATATACATATATATATATATATATATATATATATATATATATATATATATATATATATATATATATATATGTATCTGTGTATGTAAATTGGTGTGTATGAATGTGTGTATGTAAATAGGTATGTGTGTGTGTAAATATGTATGTGTGTGTATGTGTAAATATGTATGTGTGTATGTAAATAAGTGTGTATGTATGTGCGTGTAAATATTTATGTGTGTATGTGTAAATATGTATGTGTGTATGTAAATAAGCGTGTATGTATGTGTGTGTAAATATTTATGTGTGTATGTGTAAATATGTATGTGTGTATGTAAATAAGCGTGTATGTATGTGTGTGTAAATATTTATGTGTGTATGTGTAAATATGTATGTGTGTATGTAAATAAGCGTGTATGTGTGTGTAAATATGTCTGTATGTATATATGTGTGTCTATGTAAATAGGTGTGTATGTAAATATGTGTGTATGTAATTATTTGTTAAGGTATTAAATAAAACAAAAATAAAAGTTACTGCACAAGAAGGTGCATTGCAATGGCTAAACATATTCAAAGAGGGGTGGAGTAGTGGGCACGACATGTGTATGCAGTGGGCGCAGAATGGGCGGGTGATGGGTGGGATCAAAAGTGGTGAGTAACATTTTTGGCCTGGCTAGTAGGTTAGGACCTGAAATTTATATATATATATATATATATATATATATATATATATATATATATATATATATATATATATATATATATATATATAGAAATACCTGTTACACTATGCAAGCGTAACTCTAGGGGGCGCTAGAATAAATATATAAAACAATCTGTAGGATAATACTGAAGTATAGTAAATACAATAAAAACTTAAAAATAATATAAAATGATCAGATAATAATGTATAAAGACAAAATAATAATGACAATTACAGAAAAAATGAGACATGGACTCTCATCAAATGTGATGTGATGAGATCAATATAAACAGAAAATGTAGCTTAAAACAATATATAATAAATAAATAGTATTAAGTCTCTAATAAGTTCCTATCTGTATATGATATTGATGCTCAGACAGTCCCAAGATTAGGAGGGCACTTCAGAGGTTTATTAGTCCTCCTGGTTAGCACATATATAAGATTCTCCCTTAGATCCAGAAGTCAGCTCCTTGTCACAAAACCAGTCTGGGTAAATACTCTCTCTGTGCAAAGAAAATCACAAAGACAAGGGCGCCTCCTCGTGTGATACAGTTTGGACAAATGTAAAAATAGGTGAATACAGATTTTATACTCACAAGTAAAGCAGCACTCTGTTGTGCTTATAGAGGCAGACTGGGAGTTCACAGTGTCCCAGATCACTGACCAAGGCAGTGCAACAAATCACTCCAGGGTAGATTTCAATCAAGCTCAGGCTCTCAGCAAAGAGTTAAAATACCATAGTTTAATGGTGCAGTAAAATACAATATAAAATGTCACAAATGTGACCGTAACAACGGATAAACAAGCAACTAGTTTCTCAGATCTCTGTCTGTTTCCTCAGGCTTCAGAGAACTAAATAACTAAATACATTTACAGAATTTCTTTGTTTTTTGGAAGCATTTTACTTAATTACCCAACAGCTATTTAACACTACTGCTCGAGCATTAACTGCGCTTGAAATAATCTTTTGCAGGCTAACTCAATGACCTTAAAAAGACAAACTTACAATATCGCATTCATGATTACCTATTCTCCTATAGAAATCAATTGAGCAAAAAAAGCTGAAAAAAACCTAACAACCTACTTGCACGCAAACCCGATTGCATATTCTCAAGTGCGCTAACCTGTATTTTGGGCATATTTATAAAATAAACCAGAGATCTGATCTCTGGTTAATTTTATAAGCGCTAATTGCTACCACGAGCTGGCAGTAGCAATAACCAGCCACTTGTAATGGCTTGTTATTTATTGCATGCCCGCAAACGGGCAAACTTGCCCGTTTGCAGATGCGCAATAAATTAGCACTCCACTTGTAATCTAGCCCATAGTGTTTAAATACTGGTGCACAGACCCTCGCAGGATATACTCCTATGCCAATTAATAAAAGTAATAACTTTTATTAGAAGCAATTTTGCTAATGGAAGTTTTTTTAAAAAGATAAGATTCTGTTTCAAATTGAAATGCTCCTATACACATTTCATTTTTTACCTTTCTATCCCTTTAATATTGTCAACTGATTTTAAAACTAACAGGAAGTGCATTTAAGTGCACAACCCATAACTAGAGAATGATTTCTCACTGATTTGTAAGCATAACTCCCACAGTTCCAACTCCAATCTTGCTAACAAACTTAAAAAGACACTTTCAGAAATACATTTTAAAAAGTCCTTTTTAAATTCAGCATGGAAAATAACATTTGAAATACCCTTTAAATTCACACAATAGGTAAGATTAAATAAGCAGCTTCAATTGCACTGTTTATTTAAGTAACCTATTTTTTCTGTACAATCAAAAACAAGAGGTAAACATTGTTCCTTGAAGCAAAATCTCTGGATAATTATATAAGAATAATGATTAACACTTAGATATGAGTTTGTATGGCTTGTTTTACAGAGATATCATTCACTTTGTAATGCATTACTAATTGTGCTATCCAACTGTACTGACAAATTCCCTAGCTAGCCAGATCTATATCTAACTTGCTGAGCAAGTAGATCAAACTGCTTAAATCACAACTAACAATTGCTTTTGTTGAATATTTTATAGTGAAGAGATTATGTTGATATTAAAAAAAATCTGCATAAGATAATTTAAGATATTACTATCTGAAACTATTTTCTTTAATCCCTGGGTATATCTTTATTAGCCAAGTTAGTTAAATTGTTGTTTTTTTCACATAAATATTTCTGCATAAGAGTCTGAAAGGAATTAACTTACATTTTAATTGAACATAAAAAGCCAAAATACAAGTGGTTCTTGCACGCTTTCTACGCTGATAGTCCGCCAGACATCGATAAATGCATACACTGCCGCCCCCTGCATATTTGTGGCCAATCAGCCGCTAGCAGGGGTTGTCAATCAACCCGATTGTATATGCTGCTTCTTAACTCCTGTTTCCAGCAAGCCTAAAGGCTCGCACAGAAACAGGGGTATTTGGCCCTATTCGTGACATGATAAATCAGCCCCTAGGTCTTTAGTTGCACTAACCCGATGAGCTACTTGTAATAAATATGATAGCAAAAAATTATATGACATTTCTTTGTTTTGCTTTAAGGTTATAATTTAAATTCAATAATAAAATAAAACATCCATCAGGGCCGGATTGGGCTGCCGGGATACTGGGAAAAATCCCGGTAGGCTGCTGGCTGGCAGAGGCTGCTCAGCTGCAGTGGAGAGAGTGAGAAGCAAATAGCAACTTAGCAGCACAGTTGTCACGGGAGAGCAGCAGCAGTCAGAGGCTAGCCATAAGCAGCACTACACACACACAGACTCAGGGGCGGCTCTTGATGTGCCATGGATGTCTGGGATTAGTGAATCTGCAGCACCCTCCCACCCAGTGACTACTTCCCCAAAAGCAGCAGCCGCCTTGTGCTGGCGGTGGTGTCAGTGGTGATGTCACGTCATTACGCAATGCCCATGCGTATGCCAAGTCCCCGAAACTTAGCTTAGCATGCTGCATGAAGCCGGGCTAGAAGAAGCTTGGGTACCGTTGGTCTGGCAGAAAAGACAGAGGCTGAGCCACTTGGATGCTACTTGTGACAGTCTCCCAGATGGTAATCTGCAGTAGCTAGACAGCTGGTATGTCTGGTAGAACCGGCAAGATATTTCCTACTGCCCTCTGCTATCTGCACTGCTAAATCAGGATAGTTTTTAGTCTTATTTTTAACAACTTTAGCAGCAGAGTTTTTAATAAATTCCAATGACACATTTTATATTTACACAATGCTTTATTACACTAGAGTGTTTTTGTTTTATACTACCCTGTCCCAGGGAAGCCAGCTGAAGAATCCACTGTTTATATAGACCTGGAAATATCAGAGACACAGCGAGGGAGCTGATATGAGGGTGTCAGCCATAAAAAGAGCGACGACTAAACAGTCAGGGACAGGGCCGGATTAGGCCATAAGCCGGAAGGGAGGGCGGGGCTGAGCCCAGAGTACAGGGCTGGGCCAGGCCATACAAATTTCCAAGGCCTGTCTGATTTCCCAGTCCGTCCCTGACATCCATGCAGATTTTGTTAACTCTAATTACTATAGTTGATAATTATATATATATATATATATATATATATATATATATATATATATATATATATATATATATATATATATTATATATATATATATATATATATATACACACACAGTTGTATGCAAAAGTTTAGGCACCCCTGACAATTTCCATGATTTTCATTTATAAATTATTGGGTGTTTGGATCAGCAAATTTAACATTGCACATTTCTGGTGCAATGCTGCCCCCTGCACATTCACGGACAATTAACAGGGGGTGTCAATCATCCTGCTGCTTCTTAACTTAGGTTTCAGGCAGACCTGAAACTTTGGGGGTAGATTGCAGCATCTGCTGCTTGATAAATCTACCCCAATGTATCAGTCCATAGGCTGTCTTCTCTTCACAGGTAAGGCAGGTCAGGAAACCCAAAATGTGTACATCTGTAAAACATCAAGAGGGTGCCACATAGCTTGATGCCACTTCAATAAAATATATATATGAGAGGACAAGCAAGTTTCATTACATACATCAATCACATTTACACATTTACATTTGATTTTATTTAGTGAGTATAGTATACAGGTTTTGCCTTTAGAGTTTTCGGTATTTATTTTATTTTACATAGATCTGTGATATTTTTTAAATATCTTTTGAGAGAAGAATTCATTTATTTCTCTCCAGTTATCTTGAGAAACTTATTTTCATCATTTAACCAGGTTATGTGAAGCACAATATCAGTTTCACACGCAGGGGTATAATTATTAATGTGCTAGTGGACACGATACAATGTATCATTGCACCAGCAGTTCTTGTAAACTGCTGGTGCAATGCCACCCCCTGCAGATTCACGGCCAATCGGCCGCTAGCAGGGGGTGTCAATCAACCCGATCGTATTTGATCGGGTTGATTTTTGCCTGCAGCCTCAGAGCAGGTGAACAAGTTATGGAGTAGCAGTCTTTAGACCGTTGTTTCATAACTTCTGTTTCCGGCGAGCCTTCAGGTAAAGCTACATTTATATCAACAATAGAGGCGGTTGCTTTGGGGGGGCTTTGATTGACATTGCAATGCGATAACAAATTTTTGGGAGATTATAACTGTTTTTCTATATAACTTTTTTTTATATATATATGTTTTTTTATTGACCAGATATGTGTATCCATTGAACATAATAGTTGTAGTAGATTGTATTTTATTGAGATTATGTATCTATTGCATTGCAATGTGATTTTATTCTAGATATATTTAGCACATCATATTTGAGTGCAAAAAGACATTTGTAAATAATATGGTTGCTAGGGTAACTAATTGATCTTTATGACATATAAAAAAGTGTTTTGTTTTCTGCAACAGTATGCCTGAGACACGCGTTGCAGAATTTGTTTTAGCAACTTTGTTACAATAAATTTAACATGTTTTTATGTGAATTTGGAAACTCTGTTTTGTACTCTTGAATGAATCCTTTGAAAAGCAGTTGTTCCACAAGAGAGTAATTCATCTGGCGACTGTGAATACCAGCCAGCCTGTATGCATTGATCTTTATTTAGTGCCAACTTGCTTGTGAGTAAACTGCGTGGACCAGTTATATATATATTTTATTGAAATATTACCACGCCATGTGGGGCCCTCTTGATGTTTTACAATTGTGCAAGAAAATGCTTATTTCAGCTATTGGAAAATAATTTTACAATATATCATTGAATATACAGTTTTACTTCAGTTAATTAACAGTGTTAATGTTTGTTATAACGTATTCTCTTACATTATTACAACAAATGTATTTAGAGAAAATGCATGCTTTCACCTTTTTTTATTAACATAAAGATACTGTATTTATAGATCTATTCATATATCCTAATGCCATTTAAAATCAGTCATTTTGCACTAATACTTTTTGTCATTTCTGTATGGATTTGCTGATTGTATTATCCTCCTCTTGACAGCGGTATCCTGTGGAAATCCTGGAACTCCAGCCAATGGCATGATAATTTACAGTGATGGGATCCTTTTTTCTAGTTCTGTCATCTATGCCTGTTGGGAAGGTTACAAGACATCAGGGTTAACTACTCGTCATTGTACTGCCAATGGAACTTGGACTGGCAGTGCTCCAGATTGCACAGGTCAGAAATCAGCCCACTGTCAAGATAAATTAGAAGAGTGTCAATTGGCATTCCGTTTGTACTGAAAATGACTATCGATTTTCTTTCTTTTTTTTTCTTTACCTTTGCTTTGTTTTCTTTTATTTGTTCTTCTTACCCTGACCCAGTATTGCAGAAAGTCTTAACCTTTTGTTCATTAACTTAAACATATACCTAGTACTATTGCCTATCAGTATTATGATAAACTAGTCATTGGGTTATCAGTCTCTCTCTCCAAGGATAATGTTCAGTGAAGGTAAAATGTCCAGTATGTTTAGTATAAATTATTACAATGGCCCAAGTGTGAACTATGTCTAATTTTGGCAAAGATACAGCAACTGTTTATAAATTACATGTCTATTGAGCATATATACTAAAGAATGTAGAGGTACGTGAAACCCCATTTTTTTCCTATCATGATTCAAATAGAGCATATACAATTTTAAACAACTTTCAAATTGACATTGGTATTGTGTGTTGAAAGAGAAGCAATGCACTACTGGCAGCTAGTTGAACACACTGGGTGAGCAAGTGAAAATATGCAATCAGCAACCAGCTCCCAGTGGTGCACTGCTCTTGTTCCTACCAAGGTATGCTTTTTAACAAAGGATACCAAGACAACAAAGCAAATTAGGTAATGGGAGCAAACTGTAAAGTTGTTTAAAATAGGATACTATGGGGCATATGTATGAAGCTCCAAATGGAGCTTGATGCCCCGTGTTTCTGGCAAGCCTGCAGGCTCGCCAGAAACAGTAGTTATGAAGCAGTGGTCACAAAGACCGCTGCTCCATAACCTGTCCACCTGCTCTGAGCAGGCGGACACACATCGCCAGAAATCCACCCGATTGAGTACGATCGGGTTGATTGACACCCCCCTGCTGGTGGCCGATTGGCCGCGAGTCTGCAGGGGGGCAACTTTGCTGAATACGGCGAGCGTATTGCTCGCTGTATTCAGCGAGATCTGGCGGACCTGATCCGCACTGTCGGATCAGGTCCGCCAGACCTTGATAAATAGAGCCCTTTGTCTGAACCAAGAAAGAAAAAAAAACAACAACATAATTTATGCTTACCTGATAAATTAATTTATTTCATGGTGGGGAGAGTCCATGATCCATTAATCCTCTTCCCTGCCACTAGGAGGAAGTAAAAATTCCCAAACCCCAAGAGCTCTATAAAACCCCTCCCACCTCACTGGTAACACAGTCGGACTTATAGACAAGCAAAAGAGGTAGGAACAGAAATAAGAGCAAAAAATTGGGACAGGGGAAAAATGTGTGCAAAAATAAACCAATACCAAAAAAAAGGTTGGGGTCTCGTGGACTCTCACCACCATGACATAAATTAATTTCTTAGGTAATTATAAATGATGTTTTCTTACATGTGCTGAGAGTCCATCATCCATTACTCCTAGGAACTAATACCCAAGTTGTGTGAAAAATAAGGGTGGAAAAAAAAGATTATTTTTTTATATATAAAATCTTAAACAAAATCTACAACCCAAATAGAATCCAGAGAAAAAACAGGGTAATCAGCAATTAAAATCGACAGGCAAAATCATATTTATCCTGAGAGAACTGACTGATGGCTGCATCAGAAGAAACAAAAAAAAACCAAACCCATCAGAATGATAGAATTTAGCAAAAGTATGCAAAAATGACCAAGAAGCTACCTTGCAAAATTAGTCAACAGAAGCCTCATTCTGAAAAATCCAAAAAGTGGAAATTTGATCCGACAGATTGGGCAAAAAAAAGGCTGACTCACCCTTTTTTCACCAAAAGTATCAACCAAAAAGAAGCCAAAGAAACGACAGAAGCTTTCTGACCCTTTCTGGAACAGAAAAATGGTTATCCTTATAATACTCAAGGTTCTTACAACGTCAAATATATGATGAAGCTTCTCTGAAAAATTCAAGAATTGAGACATAAAAAAAGGACTAGAAATTCTCATCTTATATAATTCAAAGACACAACTTTATGAAAAAAAGTCTAACACAGTCCACAAAACTGACTCATCCTCATAAAAGATAAGATTAATCACAGTAAAGAGCAGGCAACTAAGAGACTCTTCTAGCAGAAGAGATAGCCAAAAGAGAGCAAAACTTTAAAAAAAAGAGAGATTGGTTTAAGAACAGGGTAAATTCTAGCCAAAGCTAGAACAGAACCATAAATATCAAAGTTTAACAATTTTCTAGGGCAGGGGCGAGCAACCTTGGCTCTCCAGAGGTTTTGGAACTACGTTTCCCATGATGCTCAAACAGTTTAAGCTGACTGAGCATCGTGGGAAATCTAATTTCAAAACCTCTGGAGAGCCAAGGTTAATGACCACTCTTCTAGGGGAATAAAAAAGAAAGAGCAGAAATCTGACCTTTCAAATAGCTGGCAGATAAATTCTTATCTAAACCACCCTGCAAAAGTAGGAAAACCCAAGGAATTCTAAAATAATGCAGGAGAAAAAATAAAGGCCTTCCAGATCTTATGATAAATCTTCCTAGTCACAGGCTTACAGGCCTATATTAAAGTCTCAGAGAAAACCTCTCTGTCTAAGAACTAACATGTATATCTCCATGCAATAAAAAAACTTAGAGAATCAAAGCTGATCTAAAAAATCCTCCCTACTCTGTAACAATAATGAGATTTGAATAAAATCCCACCCTTGTTCCAACTAAGGAACATGAACAATCACTGCCATTGACCAAAAGCCACAACTTGACTGAAAAAATGCCTGTACCTTTACAGGATCTTAGGAACATCGACCTCTAGAAGGCCTAGTTCTGAAACATATTTAATTACCATGAGAAACTATACAGGTAACTAACCTGTACCTTACCAGAGCCTCTGGATCGGGAGCCATTCCTTCAAGCAGACTTGGATAATGGAGTAGATTTTCTGGACTACTTAGACTTGTTCCAGATCCAGATTGAACTAGACGTACAGGCAGAGCCAAATGAACCCTGTTTCTGAAAGAAGGAATTTGACATCTGTTTCCTGTTCTGATAAAAAGGGTGAAAACTATTTAAAGCACTAGATTAGCCTCTGTACTCCTGTCCTGAGGATGATAAAGCTTCATAGCCTAAAGACACATTACAGATAAGAAACCAAACCAGCATAAAAAGGCTTTATATACACTTTATAACTTTAATTAACATGCACTATTCTTGTTAAGAAGTATTTACTAGATGATGGTGGCAGATCTCATGGAACTTACAGGGTCTTTTGTGGACTGATATGAACTTTAACATTCTAAATATGAGACAAGATATCTTGTGGATACCAGAGTCGAAACCTGGCTTCTTGTGGTTTGTGCTGTTTATTTACCTATTTTTCTTTTTTGTTGTTGTTGTTGCAATTCTTCTTTTTTGATTATTTGTATGATAAAGTGTTGAATAAAGCTTGATTTAAAAAACAAAAAACAGAATCAAACAACATATTTCCCTTAAAAGAGAGAGATAAAAACCTGAATGTGGAAACCATATCAGCAAGTTAAAATTTAACCATAAAGTCTTTATAGAGAGTACTATTAAATACATATTCTTAGAATTAAACTAAATGATGTCAATAACAGCAACACAAATTAAAGCATTAGCACATTTGAACAATTCCAAAAAGCTCAGAAAAGCTTAACTAGCAGAAATAATCAGAAAATTGCTTAGAAAGACAATTAAACCAAATAGAAGAGGCAGCAGCCACATCAGAAAAAAACTGCTGGCCTAAAAATACAACCTTGCTGAAAAACCTTTCTATTGAAGCATTCTAACTTCCAATCTAAAGGGTCTAAAAAAATGAAGTATCTTCCAAAAGGATAGAAGTACACACAGCTACAGTAGAAAAATAACCCCATCAACCTTAGGAACAGTTACACAAAGTTCAATATTAGTAGTCGCAAAAGGATACATATACTTAAACCTTGCTGAAGGATTAAAGGGAACACCGGGCTTAGCCCATTCTTAAGAAACATTCTTAGAGACAACATCAGGGACAGACAAAAACTCTTAGGGGATTAAAAAATAGGATAATAAAGTCTAAACAAATCACAGACTTATCCTCAGCTACTTTAGAATCCTATACCTTTAAAATAAAAAATATCTCTTTCAAAAGTGAATGAATATGCTCGACCTTAAACAGAGAACATTATGTCTCTGATTTATAAGCAGAGGTTGACACCCTGATTGTCAGAAAAAACTCTCCCCCTGAAGATTCAGCAAATTCATAAACAGAAAACATTATCATCTATAGTCACAGAGCTAATAAAAGGAAAATTATGAACTTACCTTTTATGCATAATTGAAGGTGTCATAGCTGCCAACATATTAGAAAATGTAGAGATCTTAACTCCTAACTCCAGGGGGTAGATTTAATAAGCAGTGAATGCTGCTGTCTATCCCCGTAGTTTTCAGCTTGCCGGAAACAGAAGATAAGAAACAGTGGTTATAAGACCGTTGCTTTTTAACTTCTCCGCCACCTTTTAGGTGATGGACTGCAATCATCCGATACGATTGGGATGATTGACCCCCCTGCTATTGGCCAATCGGCCACAAATGTGCAGGGGGCGCCATTGCACAAGCATTTCACAAGAAAAGCTTGTGCAATGTTAAATGCCGACAGCGTATGCGAATCATGTCCGCCCGACATTTGGTAAACTAGCCCCCAGGAGTTAACTGTAGATTTCACCTGTAAGGAATGAACAAAAAAAGCAGTAACACCATTAGAAGCAAGAGAAGCATTAGAATGGTTAAAATTAATTTAAACATTTAAACATATATAGGATAAATATGCCAGAGGTAATACCTTAGCCTGCTTAAAATAAACACATTTAACACTGATAAGAAAGTGTTTAGAGGGCTTAGTTTCTAAATAAGGTTTAGGAAAAAAAAAAAAAAAAGCTAAATAACAACAGAAAATATGAGCAAATCAGACACCCAGGATAACTTATTGTGAAACAGAGCTCTAACATCTGAACTACAGATAGTGGGAGCACAAGCAAACCCAACATAATTTAAAGGGGTAAGTGTGCAAAACTACGTGCACTATATTGCCAACAAGCATAAAAACAGCATGCATTTAAAAATCGACATGTCAAAAAATGTATAAAATGTGAAAATCTGACATGCGTTCAAAAATATATGCACGTGAAAACCCTGCCAGCATTAAAAAATGTATGCACACTTAAATTTCTAAAAAAATTAAAAAGGGAAATTACCAAAATACATATAACTCTGCCAAGGCGCTATATATATATATATATATATATATATATATATATATATATATATATATATATATATATATATATATATATATATATATATATATATATATATATATATATATACAGAATGCTGAAAAAAATAAAAATATAGTAGTTACCAATAGGCACTTTACTACTAGAGGATCTGGAATAGAAATATAATCAATGACCCAACAAAAGGAGGTAAAAGACAAGTCCCTAACAGGTGAAAAATATGCCACTACCCCTACTCCAATACATCCCTCCACCAAAATTGTTCTCTAAGCAAACATGGCTTCAGCTCAATCTGAGAATCCCTCTCACTGAAGAATCAAACTGCACATCTTCATTCTTCACCTTCCTCCAGTAGAGGCAAAGACAAAACTGAGTTACCGATGAGGTGGGAGGGATTTTGTATAGTTCTTGGGGTTTGGGAATATTTGAATCCTCCTAGTGGCAGGGAAGAGTTATTTCCAGAAGTAATGGATCGTGGACTCTCGCCACTTGTATGAAAGAAATTTGGGTTTCATGTCCCTTTAAATTGGCTCCTTAGAATAACATAAGAACTGGTGAAAGTCTAGAGGCAATGGAGGCTGCTATATGTTTTATTTAATTTATCTATTTCAATTAAATTTATCTGGCTTCAAGATTGTACTTAATTTAGGAAAACAAAATCCCATCTTATTAAGTATAACTATGCCTGCTTTTTTTGTTTTTATTTTTTATTTTAGTGATTACTTGTGATGATCCAGGGCCAGTTGCAAATGGTATTCAGCTGGGAAAAGATTTTACTTTTAACAAAACTGTCAATTATCACTGCAATCCTGGATATGTTAAAGATCCTTCTGGATCGGGTCCTTTGTTATGCAACAAAGATGGCACTTGGAACTACACCAAACCTACATGTAAAGGTTTGTGCAAAACTTATACAAATATATTATTTAATGCCAGTTTTATAGAATTGAATGCCATCAGAATTGTTCATAACACAATGTGTAATCAAAATGAAAGACTATCTTAAGAGATTATATTTATATACTTTATTTAAGATGTTGTATAGTTTAGAGATGCTTTTGTGTCTACAAAAAGACTGTGGCCAGTTAAAGATCCCATGTAAGAAATCTAAGCAAGATAGTACACAAATTGTCGGATAATCTGCAACCTAAGAAAAAGAAAATGAATTTTACCAATTGAATTTACTGACAAGAGATACATAGTACTTAATTTGATAAAAAAACATATATATATATTTGTCCCTCCATTTTGGCTACTGGGACCATACAGCATTGTTTATGGACATTTTTGGGGGGTGAGGTAATCTCCATATGAATTTTCATCTCTTCTGTATTTCTATCGATCCACATATCCATCTCTCTTAGTATTTTTTTTAAATGTATTGCTTTGTTATCTACGTTTAAATAGCTATACATTGTGGTCAGCCTCCTCAAGTTTCCCAAGGAAAACTAGAAGGATCTGACTACAGTTGGGGATCCAGTGTCAGCTACACTTGTGAAGAAGGCTACCAGCTATCTACTCCCACAATTCTCTCATGTGAAGGAAGAGGAGTATGGAGAGGAGAAATTCCTCAGTGTTTGCGTAAGTTAAGAAGATGTATTTAACTATCTTTATTGAAAATATCCTATGCATGATCCTTAGGAAAGATTTAATTTTACTCTTATTCTACAAGGTTTATTAGATTTGATTTGCAATACTACTTTCATGTTCCCATTCTATGCAGATAATTAGTTAAGGGCCAGATTACAACTGTAGCGCTAATTAATGTTCCTGCTTGAGCGCTAATTGCTCTAGAATGAACATTGTTTGCGCTCATATTATGAGTTGAAAGTAAACCATTTTTGCTCTAGCAGACAAGAGCTAAAATCTGAAGTTAGAATATTGCATGCACATTCATGTATAAGTCAATGGAAAAAAAAAAGGAAAAAACACCCCACTCTAACGCAAACATGATTGCATATTCTCATTTGTGCTAACCCGATAATTGCATATTCTAATATGTGCAAGCCCGATCACATTTTCTAATATGCGCAAGTCATCTACCTAACTGCAAAAGGCTCCAATGCACTTATATGTCTATATGTGTGTACGTATGTATTAATGTGTTTATAGGTGTATATATGTCTGTAAATACACACACACATATACATATATATATATATATAATGTATATATATATATATATATATATATATATATATACACACACACACACATATCAATCTTAAGAAATATATATCTAACACCTGAGACCTGATACCTTATAACTCTTTTGTGAAATGTTTTTTTTTAATAATTTTTATTAGAGGTTATTATGATTTGTAATGTTTTTTGTGACACTTTTTTATTTCACAAAAACCCAATATCGCTTGCGCGAAAACATTTGTGCTTCACTTGTAATCCGGCCCTAAATGTATACACATATAATCTGTCTGTAACTAATGGAATGTTGCATATGCTATACATTGTTCTTCAATGAATGATACAACAGGATATGTACTGCATCCAAATTGTTTATTTTAGTGCATTCTTGGAGTGCACTGCACTACATTGCAGGGAATACCATCATTTTCATAGGTGAACCTTATTACACTCTATGCAAAAGCTATCTATGTGTCAAGCTCACTGTAGTCTCAAATCTTTTCTCAACCTTACTCTGTGTTATTCTACTCTGCTCATGAGGATGTCCTCTTTCTAATTTTTTATTCATTATTTCTTTTTACTGATGCAGCTAAGGTAAATTCAATGTATAACTGAATTAATTGTTTCTCACTTCGATGCTAAAGCACACCTAACAGGCTAGATTCTAATTCCTTGCCTTGGCTAGTTAGCTGCTCAATCACTGTTACTGATTCACCTGTACTCAGCAGGAAAATCTTCAGAATATGTCCAGTTAGTGACATTTAAGGACTGGAGTTGAAAATATAAAGTATGTTACAGTGACAATGCCAGGTAAAGTGTATAGCACTGTGAGAAAGTATTATAGTGACATGTGCAAGAAAAAGGGCCACAGTGAAATATCACAAATAAATTATGCCATGTGGAATGTGGCAGATAAAGTGTTATATACTGAGTATGCCACAATGAAATGAGCCTAATAAGTGTATTTGAAAAAGTTAGATGCAACAATTTTCGTAACATGAATATTATTATATTATTATATTAGTCTCATTATTGGGATACTTAGGGCAAAAAAAACTTCACTAATATAAGTGCAAACATATACTGTATACTGTACCTATATAAATGAGGATATGGATACACTAATGCTCTATATAAAAAATAAAAATAGTTCTTCATTATAGACAATTATTCACACATAGAAGAATACATTGATTTGTATCCTGTTCAAAAATGTATCCATTGGTCTAAATTATGAACATTTTTATTTAGTAAAGTTAATCATTGTTTTAAAAATAGTATAGCTAACTCAGCATACTTAAAGGGACATGAAACCCAAATTTTTTCTTTCATGATTTAGAAAGAGCATACAATTATAAACAACTTTCTATTTTACTTCTATTATCTATTTTGCTTCATTCTCTTGATATTCTTTGCTGAAAAGCATATCTAGATATGCTTAGTAGCTGCTGATTGGTAGCTGCACATAAATGCCTCCTGTGATTGGTTCACTGTGTGCATTGCTATTTCTTCATTAAAGTATATCTAAAGAATAAAGCAAATTAGGTAATAGAAGTAAATTGGAATGTTGTTTAAAATTATATTCTCTACCTTAATCATGAAAGAAAATATTTGGGTACAGTGTCCCTTTAAGAACTTTTAATATTTATACTTTTATTTAATGTTTTTTTTTTTGGCAGCTGTATATTGTGGAGATCCTGGAACTCCCGCTGAGGGTCGCCTTAGTGGAAAAAGTTTTACATATAAATCAGAAGTGACATATCAGTGTAGAAAACCATTTCTATTAGTTGGTTCCTCAAGAAGAATTTGCCAAGCTGATGGTACCTGGAGTGGAATTCAGCCAACATGCATTGGTATGTAGTTTACCATTTTTCCCAATATAAGTTTTTATCATATTTAGGATCATTTCTACATTCTAAAAATTCTTAAATCAGTAGCAAAAGTTAAAAATGTCTTCTAAGTATTAATTACTAAAATGATGTTATACTTTTTAAAATATAGTTAAAGAATCATAGCAGTGAACTATAATGTCTGGTGCCTGCATAATATTTCAATACATTTTTAATATAAATGTGTTTACCTTATTTTCTAATTAATAAAGGCCGGCATGTACTATTTCCCAACATTGGATCCTAGTCACAATCATTCACTGAGAGTATGTACGTGTCAGCAACTCCATGTGCCATAGTTTGTTCCACATAATTTAAAAGGCTCTGATGATAAAGTAAAAATTACTAAAGTAACCATTTTATCCTATTTCAAATTATTTTAAACTAGTATGCTAAGGCTGTACAGCTCCAATGTTCTAGTTCACATTTAACATTCCACAAATGGACAAGACCTAATATGGAGCTGTCCATCTTTGTTCACGACAAGCAGGCAGTGAACATAATGTGTCTGCTGCCCACATTTATTACTGCATAAGAAATGTATTTTTTAGTGCCACCCCATATCGTGTCCAACCTGTCAATTTCACAAAACAAATAAGTTCAGAATTGTCATTCTTAACTGTTCACATATCTTTTATTGGGGGAACGCTTTTGTTTAACAACAAGTCTTTTTATACTATACCATGAAACATTATAACTAATTCTTTCCACAAGGTTGTTTTTCAAGTATTATTTATATTTTTCACTAAATAAATCTGCCAACAATCACTAGGTGCTAAAAATTGATTCCCATGCCATTGCAGAGGAAGTAATGCATGAAACTAAATCACTTTGCTCCAGAGCGGAATGTTTGGCCCAAGAGAATTTTAGTGCACACTTTAATCCTTAGAAAAGATTTTAAAATATGTTATCTAGAAATTTTACCATATTAACAGGGCGTTTTGTAGAAAAATATTGATAAGTTTTTCCAACGTTATAGAGTGTATCCCTAGGTTTTTGGATTTAGATCTTTTGGCAAGACAAAATGTTTGAAATCTCGACTCTCATATGTAACCTTTTGTTGAATAAAGTAATTTTTACTTTTCTATAGGTCTGCAAGGTTTGTGCCACTCTTTTCCCCGAAATTCTGTATGGATTCTAAAGATTTGTGTTTTAATAAAAGACATATGGGGATTTGACAATATCAATTGGTTTTCTAAAAGTTTAGTTTTCTTCACTTTTATAGGCTGCATTTCATCTTTATATTGGGACTTTCTTTCAAGTCCTATAATTTATATGGGTTTAGTCATGACCTACTGCTTCCTAGAATCTAAATTTGGTTCTGCTGGTTCATCATATTTCTATGCAACCATTGTCTACAGCTAAGTATGTTCATAAATTCAGAACTCCTCTTTGTACTCCTTTTTTTTGTTCGGGGGAAAACAAAACATTTTATAGAAATAGTTTCTAACCTGTTTATACAAGAACTGACTCAAGCAGAATGAGAAAGGTGTATAGATAGAACCCTAATCAAAAATTTTCTAGCATCTTTAGCTATATCAAAATCAGGATAAAATCTAGGCACTTTATTTTAACTAACTTTTTACAATGGTTGAATTTATATATATTATATAATACTGTTTGCAAAATAATAACAATAATAATAATGATAATGATAATAATAATAATAATAACAATAACATTAATAATAATAGTACTAATAACAATAGTAATAACAGCATTGTCAATAACAGCAGGCAAATCATCAACAATAACCAAAACATAATGTAAGCAATTTTGATGTATCAAGCTTTGTGTTCAGAACAGTCCACTGCAATTAAAGTAACACTACAAGCAAAATAGTATGTTATTCTAAAGTACTTATTCACTGAAGAGCATTAAACTCTTAGTTTATTGACTCCATAAAATAATTAAATTATAAAGAGATTTATTTTACTGATAAAAGAAAAAAAATCTGACTATTTAGCCAAGCTAGTTGCTATATATGGGCAATACAAAGAAAATTATATTGATTTAAAAAATAATTGATAAGATCATATGCAATATGATTGAATACATAATGATGAATATAATTGTCATTTTGTGTACAATTTATGTATATATCCTACAGCTATACAACTGTAACATATATATATATATATATATATATATATATATATATATATATAGCGTAATGCTTGTCATCCCTGCTATACATATACATTAGTTTAGATAGAAAGACTCAAACAAATTTCTCTGCATTACTTTCATAATTTGCATTTTTTAACTTTTTCAGATCCAGCTCATAACACCTGTAAAGACCCTGGCACGCCACATTATGGCACACAGAATAGTTCCAAAGCTTATGAGGTAAAGAAAATACAAGATGCTGTTTGTGTGTGTGTATGTGTGTGTTCGTGTTTGTCTGTGTGTACACATGAGGTTGCACAACTATCTTATTCTTTATCTGTCAGTATGTCATTCTGTGAACAATTTAATATTTACTTACTGATGATTAATATATAACATTTGGGTAGATAGCTATTGCACATAGTATGACATTTATCAAAGTGTTAACATCCATACTATAATTGCGTTTGTAATGTTCGTCGCCGTTGGCAGTTGCCCATGCATCCTCAATGGAATGTTGACAGCGCGAGGCAGCCAACAGAATATTGGCTGCATCCAGGTGAATTCCAAAAATGGCAGGGTGGTGAAAGAACCCACTGAAGGTGGATTCTTTCACCACCCTGCCATTTTCGGAATCCACCGGGATACAGCGAAGGCAAATGGAGCATTAAAAAAATAAATAAACCTCCAACACGAAGAATTAACACCTACACTGCAAACCCACATATCGCAAATTAATAAAGTAATTAACCCCTTAATCCATTAACTATCAACCACCCACATCGCAATAAACCTAATTACCCTATTAACCCCTAAACCACAAAACCCACACATCACAATAAACCTAATTACCCTATTAACCCCTAAAGTGCACAAAAACACACCACAATAAACCCATTTATCCTATTAACCCCTTAAATGGCCAAAACCCATAACGCAAATAACTAATAAAATTACTAAGCCCACTAACCTAACACCCCCTTAACTAACACCCCCTAAATTAAAACAAACACCTGTATGAACAGAGAGAAAGAGAGGCGCCTCATGGGACAGTATCGTGCCAGTGGAGATATCAAAACAGTGTGACAGCACGTAAGTTGATGTACTCACAAAAGTGGCGGCATATATGAATAGTAGAGCCCGTCCTGCTCTACTAGGCATTCATATATGTCGCCACTTTTGTGAGTACATCAACTTACGTGCTGTCACACTGTTTTGATATCTCCACTGGCACGATACTGTCCCATGAGACGCCTCTCTTTCTCTCTGTTCATACAGGTGTTCGTCTAACCGCATTGCTCAAGAGTGCTGCCTGCTCCTCCGAGAAAGACACTGGAATCTATCACTATTTGAATGGTTTGGAACTTTGCGCACCTCACATAGAGACTTTATTCACTCTATTTTATCTAAATTAAAACAAATTAACTAAACTAAAAATGACAAAATAATAATAACTAAACTAAAAATGACAAGATAATCAGCTCTTTTACATTAAAAATACACAAAGTCCCCCCTAACGGTAACCCCCCCACCCACCAAACCCCCCCCCAAAAAAAACCTAACGTATCCATTGCCCTGAAAAGGGCATTTGTTTAGGCATTGCCCTGAAAAGGGCATTTAGCTCTTTTACTGCCCATCCCTAATCTAAATAAAATAAACCCCCCCAAAACAACCTTAAAAAAACCTAAGTCTAATTGGCTAATTTGAATTTGAAGATTCAATTCAACCAATATGAATTTAATGGACACCATTTTTATTTGCGTACCTTGAATTCACTATCCAGTGTACGGTGGTGATTCTACGAAGAGGATCCTCCATGCTCCATGACTCCGCGGTTGCTGGTCTTCAGTTCCAGGGTCGCCGGTCTTCAGATCCGCTCTACGCCAGATGTTCCTGGAAGAAGAAAAAAGATGTCGCCGCTTGGAAGAAGACTTCACCGTCACCGCTTGGAACAGGATCTTCTCCTCCAGACTTCAGCACTGTGAGTACCAACCTATGGGTTAGACTTAGGTTTTTTTAAGGGATTCTTTTTTGGGGGGGGGTTTATTTAGATTACGGATGGGCAGTAGAAGAGCTAAATACCATTTTTAAGGACAATGCCTAAACAAATGCCCTTTTAAGGGCAATGGGTAGTTTAGATTTTTTAGTGTTAGGTTTTTTATTTTGGGGGGTTTGGGTTAATTTAAACTTAGGTTAAATTCTTTCATTTTTAGTAGTTAGACTTAGTTTTTTTTTAAATATATATATATATTTTTAGATTAGGGATGGGCAGCAAAAGAGCTGAATGCACTTTTAAGGGCAATGGATAGTTTAGGTTTTTTTTTTTTCTTTAAATAATTTTTTTATTGAGGTTTTTGCGTAGAACATACATAAAACACAATACACCATTTTGTAAAAAGAACAAAATACAAAATACAAACATAGGTACCCGAAAAATTTCGGAAATCATATAATAGCTTGGTGACAGGCTAAAGAAACCTCGATTTTTCAATAATACAGCACATGTGACTGACCTGTTAGGAACAAAGATTCAGGCCCTATGGGCCAAAAATATGAAAACTAATAGCTATCTAATGGTCAGGAGTCTAGCTCGCTAGGAGCTACAGAGTATATCATGCGTAACTGGCCTATGAGGAGCTTTGTTTTAGGCCCGATGGACCTAGAGTATAGAAAATAATAAATAACTGTTGACCATAAATCTAGTTCTTTAATAACTTCAAAAGGAGCATGAATACATGTATAATAAGTGGGGGAAGGGGGATATTCAGTGGGTAAGCACCGCTATGCATATTAGGGAAAGAGTGGAGGGCGGAGCTATAGAAATATAGGAGTATGGTAGGAGACTTGGAGGGGCCTGTTAATCTTGGTACTGCAGCAAAGTAAGTGGGCTAAGATATCTAGTTACCCAGCTATAAATTATTAGTCATGTGAACAGGTGGCAAATGTCTACCACTTGGGAGCCTATGCTTAACTAATATAGCCATTCTGCAAGTAAATATTGCTTCGCGTATTTCACATAAAACCTATAGGAACTGTATTCTATGCTAGTCCCTTCGATTACAAAGGTGAACATACAAAACATGAACCTACTAATCGTAGAGAGCTGTACATAGAGCAAGGTTAACAAGCACTAACACATAGTGGTGTATAATATTAACTGCAAAGGTGTCTATTCATAGCAACAATATTAACTGTGCAGGCTGAATGAGCTGTGGAGTTAGCTAATACCGAAATCTAAATCCTTACTATAAGTAAATGGATGTAATCAGTGTACATCAGATATGCCATTATAAATGTATATACAGAAAAGGGCAAACCTATGTCAACAGGTGTCTATAGAGTTATAAGACATATAGCAAATTTTGTACAGTCTGGACACCATCATATAGGGTTTAATTATGATAATGGTCTGTTCTACTGTGCAGTCTAAATACTTGGCTTTTAACGGCTAAGCTTTATTGCCTATTACAGGCATGACTTATAATTAAGAAGGACCACGTGGGACCAAATATAGCTATCTTCTAGGTTTGGGCTTGAAGATAAATACAATTACTTATAATCAACATAGTAGGTAAGTTAACTAGTCAATGTAATGTCTCTTATCCGAAAAGGCAGCATCTATTATTGTGGTATCAATTCCTCTTCATAAAACTAAAAGGGTGCTATATAGTTTGAAGGAGTGACATCGTATGAAAAGGCTTACAGATTCAAGGGCCATATATATCTCTAAGTGTTCAAAATTCAAACCACTACATATCCTCCCGCTAATTTAAAGAGTGAATAATTTTTAAATTATTATATACTTGTAACATATCAACCGGTAATGTAGAATTAGATCTGTATGGAGCGAATATTAAAGAATATGACTTTTCCTTTCCATATGTTAAGCTGGACTATAAATGTTCAAGTAATTCTAAATTTATAACAACCTATGGCAGCCCTATATACTAGTATAAGTTACCCAGGTGGGAAAGTATTGTTAAGAGAGACACATTTCACACTTCTACTTACATGGACCCTCTGCAGATATTTTAAACTTAAAATTCAGATAAACATACAGAAATAATAGCAGTATCCCTGGGAAAATTTGAATATGTGAAATAGGAGCATTGTAGTGTTAGGGGGAATCCGGGGAGTAAATTAATGTTGTACATATAGGGTGAGCACAAACAGATATACTAAAAATGCATAAATTAACAATGAACAGAACTTTTAAAGAGACTAAGTGAGCTGATCTTCTGTTAGTCAACATAAGAGCCCGAGCATAATTATTAAGGCTAGTATGCTTCCCACACTGTCAGACTTATGACTTATATACAACATTTAAATAGTAATTGCCATATATAAAAAAGAAGTGAACATAGGTCATCAGATAGATGCTAACTATAACAATGTAAATCTCAAGACACCAAAAACATTTTACTGAGATACGCAGCTAAAGTCATGTATGGCTCTGGGAGCAACAGACCTGAAATGAAATTATAACACTGAGATCTCTGTGACACAAATAGGGCAACATTTGTTGGGCAAGAGCATATGTGGACAATTTAAGAAGGCTAGGGATCTGATGCGTTTACTGTTTAATGTTTTTCACGGATCTGACCCTCAAAGCACTGACAGTCCAGGCTACTTTAAATAAATGAAAATTTTCTGAAAGGTAATACTAAATGTCCTGTGGCTGAATATGATCATGTAGTGATCTCACTTTAGGACATCGAGACAGATAGGAAGGATTTACCCCACTCCGGTCCTGAGAGCTGTTGTCCAGCTTGAGGCTATTTGCCAGCCGTGCTGTAGCCTAGGCAAACGTTCATGCAGTCTTAGAAGTAAGGCACTCTTATCGGGACCTGGGCAGACAAACGTGTCGGAGCATCGCCGCATCTGGAATTGATGGCATTGTTCAACAAGAACCATCTGGTTCCGCCTGTGAGAAAGTGCTCCATGGAGCCGAGGGAGTCTTACCTCTGAACATTCTGAGAGCAACAGACCCATCTCCGCTGCTTTAGATAGCCCCTGCGTTATCACTCTCTTGCGGTCTTCTAAGTAGGTACCTAACTCCAGATCTTCATCCGGCTTAAACACCGGAGCGCTAAAATCACTTTGCCATTCACTCAGGCCGACTTGCAGTGTCCTGCGTCTCATGTCGTAAAGCTGCTTGCTTATTTTAGCCCGAGTAGGTGCGGCTTTCACAGGGATAATGAGCTCCGGATCCCTTGTAGGCGGTAAGTTGATAGTGTTAGACTGTCTCCGTTGATCGTCGCCATTTTGACTCCCGCATGGGCCAAGGAGCGGTATACTGAGCTGCTTAAGTAAATCGCTCATCTCCAAATAGTGAACCTCCAGGATCTTACAGCAACGATCCTCAAATTTATCTAGTGCTGCCTCCAGGCCCATTTTCTTGATGGTATAGCAAGGGTACTTCCAGACCTTCAAAACAGAATACACCTCACCCGATCTGACCAAACTGCAAGGCCCCAAACTTTGTTACAGTCTGTATAGATTAATATGCCATAAATTCAGGGTTTATTTGGGAATTAGTAAGCAGATATGGTTGTCTTTGATATCTATACGGTTTATGGGTCTAGCTCACTTGAATATTGGATGTACAAACATCTTTAACCAGACACAGCACAGGAGCTCCATGTATATGCGTCTGCTCTCCTTGCTAGTCAGCTCCGCCCCCCGATAGTTTAGGTTTTTTAGTGTTAGTTTTTTTTATTTTGGGGGGTTTGGTGGGTGGGGGGTTTTACTGTTAGGGGGACTTTGTGTATTTTTAATGTAAAATAGCTGATTATCTTGGGGCAATGCCTTGCAAAAAGCCCTTTTAAGGGCTTTTGGTAGTTTATTCTTAGAGTAGGGGGTGTTTTTATTTTGCGGGGGCTTTTTTATTTTCATAGGGATTAGGTTTAATTTTGTAAAATTTGGTAATTTGAATTTTTATTTTCTGTAATATTAGATTTTTTTATTTTCTGTAATTTAGGTTAATTTAAATTTAGGTTTAATTTTTTCATTTTTAGGAGTTAGACTTAGTTTTAAAAAAAAAAAAAAATATATATATATATATATATATATTTTAGATTAGGGATGGGCAGCAAAAGAGCTGAATGTCCTTTTAAGGGCAATGCCCATACAAATGCCCTTTTCGGGGCAATAGATAGTTAAGGTTTTTTAGAGTTAGGTTTATTTATTTTGGGGGGTGGTGGGTTTTACTGTTACGGGGGACTTAGAATTTTAGGTAACTGCAAAAGAGCTGTTTAACATAGGGCAATGCCCTACAAAAAGCCCTTTTTAGGGCTATTGGTAGTTTAGCATTAGATTAGGGGGTGTTTTTATTTTGGGGGACTTTTTTATTTTCATAGGGATTAGGTTTTATTTTTTTATTTTTGATAATTTGTTTATTTTTTTCTGTAGTTCATTTTTTTTTTATTAACACATAGACAGCAAATGAGAGGGGCGAGAGAGCAAAAGAGAGGGGAGAGAGAGCAAAAGAGAGGGGGGAAAGAGAGCAAAAGAGAGGGGGGAGAGAGAGCAAAAGAGAGAGGGGAGAGAGGTAAAGAGAGGGGAGAGAGAGAGAGCAAAAAGGAGGGGAGAGAGAGAGCAAAAGAGAGGGTGGGAGAGAGAGCAAATAAGAGGGGAGAGAGAGCAAAGAGAGGGGTGAGAAAGAGCAAAAGAGAGGGGGGAGAGATCAAAAGAGAAGGGGGAGAGAGAGCAAAAGAGAGGGGCAAGAGATCAAAAGAGAAGGGGGAGAGAGCAAAAGTGAGGGGGAGAGAGAGCAAAAGAGAGGGGGAGAGAGTAAAAGAGAGGGGGGAGAGAGAGCACAAAAGAGAGGGGGAAGAGAGCGCAAAAGAGAGGGGGGAGAGAGTGCAAAAGAGAGGGGGGAGAGAGAGCAAAAGGGGTGTTGAAAGTATCCACCTGGATGGATTCTTTCAAAACCCTGCTTTTTTCGGAATCCACCTGGATGGCAGGGTGGTGAAAGAATCCACTTGGATGCAGCGTAAGCTGCATCTAGGTGGATTTTTTCACCACCCTGCCATTTTCGGAATCCACCTGGATGCACCACAATAGACTGCCCTTCCGAAAATGGCAAGGTGGTTTGGTGGCAGGGTGGTTTGGTGGTTCAGTCACCACAATAGACTGCCCTCTGGGCAGGCTTTCCCACTAGTGTGGGATAAATTGAACACCTGACATAAGTAACTTTTGCAGAATTTGTTTTAAAATACAGAATGAAATAGAATAGTGTTATTGCATTAAAACTGTAAATCTATATAGATCTTTAAGAGAAGAATAATGTTTCTTAATTTCTTAAAGGGACACTCAAGTCAAAATTAAACTTTCATTATTCAAATAGAGCAGGGGTGGGCAATTATCAGCCCTCCAGATGTTATGGACTACATCTCCCATGATGCTTGGCCAGCATTATGGCGTAAAGAGCATTATGGGAGATGTAGTCCATAACATCTGGAGGGCCGATAATTGCCCACCCCTGAGTTAGAGCATGCAATTTTAAACAACTTTTCAATTTTCCCCTGACTCGTAGTGAGTAATAGTAAGATTTGTCTGGCCAGACCAGTAAGTTGCGGCTTGCTGTTATTTTACTTTTTTACTTCTCACTGTGTAACTTTTATTTCGTTTTTACTGCATTACAGGGAGTGCAGAATTATTAGGCAAATGAGTATTTTGACCACATCATCCTCTTTATGCATGTTGTCTTACTCCAAGCTGTATAGGCTCGAAAGCCTACTACCAATTAAGCATATTAGGTGATGTGCATCTCTGTAATGAGAAGGGGCGTGGTCTAATGACATCAACACCCTATATCAGGTGTGCATAATTATTAGGCAACTTCCTTTCCTTTTGCAAAATGGGTCAAAAGAAGGACTTGACAGGCTCAGAAAAGTAAAAAATAGTGAGATATCTTGAAGAGGGATGCAGCACTCTTAAAATTGCAAAGCTTCTGAAGCGTGATCATCGAACAATCAAGTGTTTCATTCAAAATAGTCAACAGGGTCGCAAGAAGCGTGTGGAAAAACCAAGGCGCAAAATAACTGCCCATGAACTGAGAAAAGTCAAGCGTGCAGCTGCCAAGATGCCACTTGCCACCAGTTTGGCCATATTTCAGAGCTGCAACATCACTGGAGTGCCCAAAAGCACAAGGTGTGCAATACTCAGAGACATGGCCAAGGTAAGAAAGGCTGAAAGATGACCACCACTGAACAAGACACACAAGCTGAAACGTCAAGACTGGGCCAAGAAATATCTCAAGACTGATTTTTCTAAGGTTTTATGGACTGATGAAATGAGAGTGAGTCTTGATGGGCCAGATGGATGGGCCCGTGGCTGGATTGGTAAAGGGCAGAGAGCTCCAGTCCGACTCAGATGCCAGCAAGGTGGAGGTGGAGTACTGGTTTGGGCTGGTATCATCAAAGATGAGCTTGTGGGGCCTTTTCGGGTTGAGGATGGAGTCAAGCTCAACTCCCAGTCCTACTGCCAGTTTCTGGAAGACACCTTCTTCAAGCAGTGGTACAGGAAGAAGTCTGCATCCTTCAAGAAAAACATGATTTTCATGCAGGACAATGCTCCATCACACGCGTCCAAGTACTCCACAGCGTGGCTGGCAAGAAAGGGTATAAAAGAAGAAAATCTAATGACATGGCCTCCTTGTTCACCTGATCTGAACCCCATTGAGAACCTGTGGTCCATCATCAAATGTGAGATTTACAAGGAGGGAAAACAGTACACCTCTCTGAACAGTGTCTGGGAGGCTGTGGTTGCTGCTGCACGCATTGTTGATGGTGAACAGATCAAAACACTGACAGAATCCATGGATGGCAGGCTTTTGAGTGTCCTTGCAAAGAAAGGTGAATATTGGTCACTGATTTGTTTTTGTTTTGTTTTTGAATGTCAGAAATGTATATTTGTGAATGTTGAGATGTCATATTGGTTTCACTGGTAAAAATAAATAATTGAAATGGGTATATATTTGTTTTTTGTTAAGTTGCCTAATAATTATGCACAGTAATAGTCACCTGCACACACAGATATCCCCCTAAAATAGCTATAACTAAAAACAAACTAAAAACTACTTCCAAAACTATTCAGCTTTGATATTAATTAGTTTTTTGGGTTCATTGAGAACATGGTTGTTGTTCAATAATAAAATTAATCCTCAAAAATACAACTTGCCTAATAATTCTGCACTCCCTGTATTTAATGCATTTAATAGAACTTGTATAGGATTTTTCGGAACGAGTGTGCATTTAGCACCCACTGGTTTAATCTAGCCTGGATTTTTTACTCTGTTCAGAGTTCCCCAAATTGTAAACACACCACTGTATGTCCAGTATTCTAAATGCAATAATTGCAAACACAACTTTGTATGTCTAGTATTTCTAATGCAATTTCAAGTACAATTTTAAGGTTTTTCAATTTTGTTTTACTATAATAATAAATAATTTTATTCATCCTTTGTTACACATTATTTGATTAGCGCTGTTACTCTTTTATAAATTATATATATAAATAAAAATAAAGTTAGCTTTTCTAAGTTAAAAGCATAGGTATTTCAAGTATTTCTATTCAAAGCACATTAAAACATGTTAAAAATAAATAAAAATGATATTGTATATTTAAAGGTTTAATACTTGTGTTTATATGTGTATATAGGTATGCATACATATGTATGTTGTTTCATTTTTGTTTTTATTAATATTTATTTTATGTTGCTGTGAAGTTATACATCTTGAATAAATTGGGTCTTTAGCGCAGCTCTTGTCACTCTTAAGCATGATTATTTTTTTTTAACATGCTCTTCTCTTTTATTTGGTTTATATTGCTTTAGTTATTTCTGGCACATTGCTGCCAGTTTCTCTATGAGCTGTGTGCGACCACTTACTGTTTTAGTTTTAACCTTAAAACACACTTTTAAATATTGTAATCTTTTTAGAATGAATAATATTTTTCAAAAGGCATTTTAAGATACATTGAGATTGAAAAATAACATATTTAAATTTGTTATTTTAATTTAATTCAGAAAATTATGTTTTATTTTTCCAATTTTGAGAATTGTAAAAACACTCTGCTGACTTCACAAGCCTTGCTCTGCCACACATGTGTCCCTACTCAGCAGTGATGATTATATAAGGGGCTAGAACACAGTGGAAGTTTTGACATTTTGGCAATTGAAAAACAATTGCAGCAAACAAGTTCCCACTTGGTTGATACTGTATGTTCCCACTTGGTTGATATGTTAATATATTGTAAGACAAAACAAAAGGGATCTAATTACCAGGTGTTTTAGATCCCTTTTAAGGAGAGGCACGTTTACAAGCACCAAATTATAATGTTAAATTAGCTATTATTGACAAAGGCACATAGGGTCGATTATATAACTGTCAAAGTACTTATCCACGCTTTTGTTGCTACAAAAGATTCCATTAAAGCCAAAATAGCAGTTTTGGGGTTAAACCTTCATGTTTACATACATCACATATAGATTATAAACATTTTAGATGTTAATGTGTGATGCTAATTTGTAAATTGGTTTGCTTCCAGTCACTTAAACTATGTTAGTGCCTTGGGACACTTTATAAATGGTATAATTAAAATAATTTCTGTTAAGAAAATTGTAAATTTTCAAAAAAAAAAAAAAAACTACTTTCTGCTATTGTATAAAGATCCCAAGTGACAAAAATATGTACTGAAAAAGTGTAATAAGTGTAGAGGGGGCATTGAAATTACTTAATTATTTTTATTATTGATAATTATTGTTATCTTCCATTCTTAAATTTTAGGAGATAAATACTCATATTATGTGTTGCGTTTTTCATTTTTTCACTTGAACATTTTCTCTAAAACTGTTTGGACATTTACTACCTGCCATTTTAAGAAAAAAAGAGCTGTGCTGATTCCTTTATGTGCCTGATTATCATTTAAATAGCTATCTTCAGTTACACTTTGTACCAGCTCTCATGACATTTTTCTGATGTTTTTGGGTTTGAAGATTGGAAGCAATGTCTTCTTTCGATGTCGAAAAGGCTACCATATACAAGGCTCAACTACACGTAATTGCCTTGCTAATTTATCATGGAGTGGCATCCAGCCTGAATGCATTCGTAAGTATTTCAATTTTAAAAATATTTGAAATATATTTGCTTGGTATTATTATTAAAAAGTTCTATTTGAAATATTGACAATAATATAAAAACATATACCAAAAGGACATACACTTGCTAGATAGTTATAACATCATCTAGTTTAAGATTTTTTTACCTAAATAAATAAAATTCTACTAAAAATGATAATTTAACTACAGTTACAATTCTTGAGCGTTTTTGTGAAGATTCAGTCATTTAAATTGATATAATACTCATATGCTAAATAACTTGAAACTGATGCAGCATAACTGTATAAATCTGAAAAATAAAATATCACCTGAACATCTCTATGTAAAAAAGGAAGATATTTTACCTCAAAATTTCTTCAGCTCACCTGAGTAAGTGATTTGTAAACAATTATACTTCAGCGGCAAGACAGAAAAAAAAATAGCCAATCAACATGAACAGTACTGAGGTAATTATTTGCCTTTGCTGTGATCTTGTGAGATTTCATAGAACTTACTTAATAATAGGAAAATAACATGACTGTTCCTGCACATGACAGATGCACACTCCCTAGCAGGTCCTGTGACAGGCATCCTGACTGGCTGCTTAAAGTCTCTTTACAGTTGGGTGTGGATATTTAGGAAAATTTAGGTAAAATATCTTCCATTTTTATATAGAGATGTTCAGGTAATATTTTCTAATCAGCTTGTTACAGCTATGCTGCATCACTTTCATGTGCTTCAATATTTGGGCATCATGTCCCTTTAGGCACATTTAAGTTAACTGAGGTTTTTTTTAATCATATCTTTTTTCTTTGTGCACAACCAAATAACTATACTAACACGTTAAGGAACCAAATATGACTTGCATTCTACAAAAAAAAAAAATAATAATCAATTGACAATACTGAATATTACAATCATAGCTTATCTTTCCCAAACAGAAAGCCTAATTATAGAATAAAATTTTGTTCTTTTAAAACATAATTTCTGAAGAGGTCACAACAGCTACTAAAAGTGAATGTAAACTTTAACAAATTAATGGCCAGTATTAAATAATATACCTAAAAACAGGAGCACTTTAATTCATTAAAGTTTACAATGATGCTTATTTATAAAATACTTATCTTTGCTTAATGGTAAGCATAATGCCAATTCTCCATCCGCATCTACTGCTTTCTTTAGCAGAATGATGACGAATCCAGCTTCCTCCAATCGTTGTGTGCCCCCTTTGGTGTCCAACTCTTGTGGCAATTCAATGATTGGAGGAATCATCATCAATATGCTAATGAAGCAGCAGATGCGGACAGAGAATCTGCATTATGTTTACCATAACACAAAAGTAAGTATTTTAAAAATAAGCATCATTGTAAACTTTATTGAATTAAAAAAAGTGCCCCTGTTTTTAAGAGTATTATTAAATATTGGCCTTTAATTCAGTAAAGTTTAAAATCACTTTAAGATTATTGAGCTCTTATTTCTTTGTTTCTGTTTTTTTCTGTAGTTAAAACTTTATTTTTAAAGCCAGTGACCAATGTGGAATTGTATGGTTCAACTAAAATATTGTAAATATATATATATTTTATTGCCACTTTTATATGTGCTGAAAACAAAAATGGTTAATCTCATTTGGCTGGGGGAAATTAAAACTAATATAAAAGAAAGTTGCGGTGTCAAGAATGTATTATAAAATGTTTATATACATGTAGTTAAAAAATATATAAAAACTTTTCTTTCCTAAGATATGGAGAGTCCATGACTTCATTCCAATTACTAGTGAAAATATCACTCCTGGCCAGCAGGAGGAGGCAAAGAGCACCACAGCAAAGCTGTTAAGTGTCAATGGAGGAGGTGAAACTTGGTGTCTAAAGAAATAAATTCCTTTTTCTGATACTTTTCCCAACACGCAATGATTTGAGTTTAGCTGAGTCCACGTCAATCTCTTCAGTAGAGTAGTGAAGGCTTTTAAGCAGTTAGGAAGTTGTGAGGTAGTCCTTGCTTTGTTTCCTAACATATTGCCGCCCATGGTACAGAAAGCCAGAGTTGGTTACTCTGTTCTTTCTTTTTCTACAGGTCTCTGTAAGGAGTATATGTCCTTTTCATGCCTTGTGAGTTGTCTTTCTGCCTAAACTGCAGGTAAGTGCTTTTGTCTTCTATGTCTTTGAGACTTGCACTTCAGAAGAATATGTCATATGCAGTAGATGGGGACATTTATAAAATCCTTTATACAGGATTTTCTTTGGTAGTTGGCAGGCACATTATGTATGTTGAGACTAGGGCATCTATTTATCAAGCCGTCAACCGCAAATACGCTGGAATTCCGCAGCATATTTGTGGCGAGCCTGATTCTCCTTAGTTACCAAACCCTACAGACCGGCAAAAGTAGAATTTTGTGACGTAACATACGATCCGCCGGACTCAGTCCGACACAGATCGATGCTTAAGTCATTACAGATGTTCTGAATGCAAATTCGGCACAATCTGACTACTCTTGCTAGTTATCAAATTTCTACCAGGTACGCTCGCCACTATTCCGGCCCAGCCTACCTGGTTTTCAATCCACCACCCTGGAGGCAGCAGATACCATAGGAATCAATGGGAGTCTGAAAGCAGCAAAAGCTTATGTTCGCTGCTGCCCGATATCCCATTGATTCCTATGGTAACATTTACACCTAACACCCTAACATGTACCCCGAGTCGAAACACCACTAATCTGCCGCCCCCTACACTGCCACCACCTACATTATACTTATTAACCTCTAATCTGCTGCCCCGACACCGCCATCACCTAAATTATACTTATTAACCCCTAATCTGCCGTCCCTACACTGCTGCCACCTACATTATACTTATTAACCCCAAATCTGCTGCCCCGACACTGCCACCACCTACATTATACTTATTAACCCCTAATCTGCCGCTCCTAACGTCGCCGCCACTATCTTACATTTATTAACCCCTAAACCTAAGTCTAACCCTAACCCTAACACCCCCTAACTTAAATATAATTTAAATAAATCTAAAAAACATATTACTATCATTAAATAAATTATTCCTATTTAAAACTAAATACTTACCTGTAAAATAAACAATAAGATAGCTACAATATAACTAATAGTTACATTGTAGCTATCTTAGGGTTTATTTTTATTTTACAGGCAAGTTTGTATTTATTTTAACTAGGTAGAATAGTTATTAAATAGTAATTAACTATTTAATAACTTCCCAGTTAAAATAAATACAAATATACCTGTAAAATAAAACCTAACTTAAGTTACAATTACACCTAACACTACACTATAATTAAATTAATTCCCTAAACTAAATACAATTAAATACAATTAAATAAAATTATCTAAAGTACAAAAAACAAACACTAAATTACAGAAAATAATAAACAAATTACAAGATTTTTAAACTAATTACACCTAATCTAATCCCCCTAACAAAATAAAAAAGCCCCCCAAAATTAAAAAGCTCTATCCTACTCTAAATTACAAATAGCCCTTAAAAGGGCCTTTTGCGAGGCATTGCCACAAAGTAATCAGCTCTTTTACCTGTAAAAAGAAATTACAACCCCCCCCAACATTAAAACCCACCACCCACACAACCAACCCTACTCTAAAACCCACCCAATCCCCCCTTAAAAACCTAACACTAACCCCTTGAAGATCACCCTACCGTGAGAAGAGTTCACCCAACCGGGCCTCAACGAAGCCGGCAGAAGTGGTCCTCCAGACAGGCAGAAGTGGTCCTCCAGACGGGCAGAAGTCTTCATCCACAAGGAATCTTCTATCTTCATCCATCCTGCACAGAGTGGCTTCATCTTCAAGGCATCCGACGCGGAGCATCCTCTTCATCCGACGTCTTCTTGAACGATGACGGTTCCTTTAAGTGACGTCATCCAAGATGGCGTCCCTTCAATTCCGATTGGCTGATAGAATTCTATCAGCCAATCGGTATTAAGGTAGGAAAAATCCTATTGGCTGATCCAATCAGCCAATGGGATTGAACTTGCATTCTATTGGCTGCTTGGAACAGGATAACTAGGAAGTTATTAAATAGTTAGGAATAACTAGGAAGTTATTAAATAGTTAATAACTATTTAATAACTAGTCTACATAGTTAAAATAAATACAAACTTGCCTGTAAAATAAAAATAAATCCTAAGCTAGCTACAATGTAACTATTAGTTATATTGTAGCTACCTTAGGGTTTATTTTACAGGTAAGTATTTAGTTTTAAATAGGAATAATTTATTTAATGATAGTAATATTTATTTAGATTTATTTAAATTATATTTAAGTTAGGCGGTGTTAGGGTTAGACTTAGGTTTAGGGGTTAATAAATGTAATATAGTGGCGGCGACATTGGGGGCAGCAGATTAGGGGTTAATAAATGTAGGTAGGTGGCAGCCACGTTGGGGGCGGCAGATTAGGGGTTAATAAATGTAGGTAGGTGGCGGCGGTGTAGGGGGCAGATTAGGAGTTAATAAATATAATGTAGGTGGCGGCGGTGTGGGGGGCAGATTAGGGGTTAATAAATATAATATTGGTGGAGGTGGTGTAGGGGGCGGCAGATTAGGGGTTAATAAATATAATGTAGGGGGCGGCGGTGTAGGAGGGGCAGATTAGGGGTTAATAAATATAATGTAGGTGGCGGCGGTGTAGGGGGTGGAAGATTAGGGGTTAATAAGTATAATGTAGGTGGCAGCAATGTAGGGGGCAGAAGATTAGGGGTTAATAAGTATAATGTAGGTGGCGGTGGGCTCCGGGAGCGGCGGTTTAGGGGTTAAACACTTTATTTAGTTGCGGCGGGGTCTGTGAGCGGCGGTTTAGGGGTTAAACACTTTATTTAGTTGTGGTGGGCTCTGGGAGTAGCGGTATAGGAGGTAAAACTGTATAGTATAGTGTGGGTGTTTAGTGACAGGGTACCAATAAAGCTGTGAAAAAGCCGAAGATCAGCGAGATCGATGACTGTTAGTACTTGGTGCGCAGCTTTTTGACAGCTTCTTTGGTAATTTTGAAGAACGTATTCAGGTCCGTGGCAGCGATGTTAGGCGATCTTTGGCGAGCGTATTGGTGACGTCGAATGCAAGTAAGTTGATGGCTTGATAAATAGATGCCTAGGGGTTAATCTTCCCTTTATTGGGATGTTTTTCCTCTTTGGGCTAAGTTTGTTAAAATACGTTATGTTTCATACAGGGATTTATGTATAAACTTAAAATTTGGCAGTTGGTTTTCTTTGCTTGCTTAGCTAGAACAGGCTAACTGACAGACTGCTTGAGCGTTTCTGTAAATTAAGCTCCAGTGTTGTAGGCAGAGGGAAACGCGTGCCTTTTTCTTGCTGCGTAGCTTCCTCTCTCTGCCAGTCATGTGACTTCTCTCTGCTGTCGGATATCACAGAGTCATTGAATTTTAGTCTCTTCAGTGTTGATCTACTATATGATCGTTTTAGAGACTTCTGGCAGCCAAATTGTGTATAAGTGTTACGGTAAGGCACCTCAGCCTGTCTGAGGTGTATGGGGCTTGACTTGTTTATTATTTTAAATAATTTTTGCATAACGTTAATCAGCTGTGGCATTAAAAATTCTTAAAGTGACAGTGTATTTAAAAAATATCTACAATTTAGGGAATTTTTTATTTAGAATTATGGACATGGACCAAGACTCTGTGTCTTTTGACAAATGCTTGTTATGCCTTTAGGCACAAATTTTTTGCCTATGCAATTCTGTGCTACATGCTTAGCTAGAACACTTCAATTTAAAGAAAAATTGTTGTCCTCTGAGCCCAATGTCTCTCAGGATGATGCTGTTTAGGCAATACCACAGCTTTCTCCTCAAACGTCCCAAGCCTCTGTGGCGTCACATACAGTGCCCTGCAGTTCCTCTCAGCCTCCTGGAGGAGTTTATTTGCCTGCAGATTTTGCTGCACAGGAATCTTCTGCGGTATCTGTGGAATTATCTGCTTTTCCTATACTTGGAAAACGCAAGAGGAACTTTAGACATTCAGATAGTAAGGTTATTGTTCCTCCTACTGCTACGCAGGTTGTCCTCCCTCATAAGTCTGATGAAGAGGATAAGTCGGTATCTTCTGTGGATGAAATCTCAGATTTGGACAGTATAATTCCTTCATCTGATACTGAAGAAGTAAACCAGATTTAAGCTTGAACACCTTTGTGTACTGTTAAAGGAGGTATTGGCTACTTCACGACTCTGACTCTTCTGTCGTTGTCAACCCTAAAAAATCTAGTAAACTTAATAAATACAATGTTGTTCCTTCCTCTGTGAAAGTGTTTCCTCTTCCAGACCATGTGACGGAGATTATTTCACAGGAATGGGAAAAGCCAGGGATACCTTTCTCCCTGTCTCTTGATTTTAAAAAGATGTTTCCTGTTGCTGACTCCATTAAAGATTCATGGCGCACAGTGCCTAAAGTAGAAGGGGCTATTTCTACTCTGGCTAAGAGAACTACAATCCCTATAGAGGATAGCTGCTCCTTTAAGGATCACATGAACAAAAAACTGGAGGCTTATTTGAAAAAGATGTATGTTCATCAGGGTCTTCAATGGCAACCTGCAGTCTGTATTGCCACAGAAGCAAGTGCTGCATCTTATTGGTGCAATGCCTTGTCTGAATCAATTTTAATAAAGACTCCATTAGAGGTGATCCAAGATAGGATTAATGCTCTTAAACTAGCCAATTCCTTTATTTCTGGTGCTAACATGCAAATTATTAGACTGGGAGGCAAGATGTCTGGCTTCACTGTCTTAGCCTGCAGGGCTTTGTGGCTAAAATCTTGGTCAGCTAATGTTACCTCCAAGTCCAAGCTTCTGGTACTTCCTTACAAGGGTAAAACCTTGTTTGGACCTGGTCTGGCAGAAATAATTTCTGATATTACGGGTGGAAAAGGGTCTTTTCTACCACAAGATAAGAAGAACAGACCTAAAGGGCATCAAAGTAATTTTCGTTCCTTTCATTACTTCAAAGGTCAAGTCTTCCTCTCCCTCTTTCAAGCTGGAGCAGCCCAAGTCCTCTTGGAAGCCCAATAAGTCTTGGAACAAGGGGAAGCAATCAATGAAACCCTCAGCTGAGTTTAAGTCAGCATGAAGGGTCAAGTGGGGGGCAGACTTTCCCTGTTTTGTCAAGCATGGATACCTGTTTTTTCAAGCATGGATACGAGATGTTCCAGATCCTTTTGGCTGTGGACATAGTATCTCAGAGTTACAAAATAGAATTCAAAACATTTCCTCCCAGGGGCAGATTCCATCTCTCAAGATTATCTGCAGACCGGTAAAAATAGAGGCATTCTTGAACTGCGTTCAGGACCCTTCCTCCTTGGGAGTGATTGTTCCAGTTCCAGTAAGGGAACAGGGTCTAGGATTCTATTGACCCATTTTAGACCTAAAGTGTTTCAACAAGTTTTTCAGGGTAACATCCTTCAAAATGGAAACCATTTGTTTCACTCTTCCATTGGTTCAGGAGGGTCAGTTCATGAAGACCATAGACCTGAAGGATGTGTATCTTCATGTTCCCATCAACAGGGATCATCACAAGTTCCTGAGATATGCCTTTCTAGACAAACACTTTCAGTTTGTGGCTCTTCCATATGGCCTTTCCACAGCTCCCAGAATTTTCTCAAAGGTTCTGGGGGCTCTCTTGGCAGAGATCAGGTCACGGGGAATTGCAGTGGTGCCATACCTGGATGACATACTGGTTCAGGCACCATCTTTTCAACAAGCAAACTCTCATACAGAGATCTTGTTGTGTTTTCTACGGTCCCATGGATGGAAAGTGAATCTGGAAAAGAGTTCCCTTGTTCCAGCTACAAGGGTGGTTTTCCCTATCTATGAAAATTTTTCTGACGGAAGTCAGAAAATCCAAAATTCTCTCCTATTGCCCCTCTCTGCAGTCTACTGTTTGGCCATCAGTGGCTCAATGCATGGAGATAATTGGTCTGATGGTCTCGTCCATGGACATCATTCCTTTGCTTGATACCATTTAAGAGCTCTGCAATTATTCATGCTCAGACAATGGAACAGAGACCATTTGGATCTGTTTCAGAGGATAGAGCTAGACCAGTCATCAAGAGACTCTCCCATTGTGGTTTTCTCAGGACATTCTGTCTCAGGGCACATGCTTCCAGAGACCTTCTTGGGTGATTGAGACCATGGATGTCAGCCTGCTAGGCTTGGGAGCAGTCTGGGAGTTGAGAGCGATTTACAATGCTCTGATGGCTTGGCATCAATTGTCTTTAGCCAGGTTCTAATTGGACAACATCTCCACAGTGGCTTACACAACCACCAGGGAAGAACTCGAAGCCATGATGGAGGTGGCACGATTATTCAGTAGGCGCAAGCTTACAATTGTGGTCTATTTGCCATCCACATTCCAGAAGTAGACAACTGGGAAGCGGCTTTCCTGAGCAGACAGATATTTCATCCCGGGGAGTGGGCTCTCCATCCGGAGGTGTTCTCCAGGTTAACCCTCAAGTGGGGGGTGCCGGAGTTGGATCTGATGTGTCTCGGCAGAACGCCAAAGCTCTGGTGTTTCTTTGGGATTTTGGTCTAGCAAATCTGTTTCCTCCATTTGCACTCCTTCCATGAGTCATTGCTCATATCAAACAGGAGAGAGCATCTGTAATTCTTATAGCTCCTGCATGGCCATGTAGGATCTGGTATGCAGACCTAGTGTAGATGTCATCTCTGCCACCTTGGAGGTTGCCTCTGAGGAAGGACCTTCTAACTCAGGGTCCATTCCTCCATCCAAATCTTGTTTCTCTGACGCTGACTGCTTGGAGATTGAATGCTTAGTTCTGGCTAAGCGTGGGTTTTCTGAGTCAGTCATTGAGACCATGCTACAGGCTCACAAGCCTGTTGCTCGTAAGATTTACCATAAGGTATGGCATAAATACCTTTATTGGTGTGAATCCAATGGCTACTCTTGGATTAGGGTCAGGATTCCTAGGATTCTGTCCTTTCTCCAGGATGCTCTGGAGAATGGTTTGTCAGTCAGTTCTCTGAAAGGTCAGATTTCTGCTTTATCTATTCTTTTACAAAAGCATCTGGCAGATGTGCCAGATGTTCAATCTTTTTCTCAGGCCCTGGTCAGGCCCTGGTCAGAATCAGGCCTGTGTTCTGCCTGTCTTATTCTCCCTTCCTATTAATTCTGTGTCCTCTAGCTTGGGTATTGGTTCCCACTAGTAATTGGAATGACGTTGTGGACTCTCCATATCTTAGGAAAGAAAACAAAATTTATGCTTAACTGATAAATTTATTTCTTTCTGGGTATGGAGAGTCCACGACCCCATCCTTAATTAAGACAGCTATTTTTTACTGAACCTCAGGCACCTCTACACCTTTGTGTTATTTCTTTTTCCATTTCCCTTCGGTAGAATGACTGGGGATTTCTGGGTAGGGGAGTGACACTTAACAGCTTTGCTGTTGTGCTCTTTGCCTCCTCCTGCTGGACAGGAGTGATATTCCCACTAGTAATTGGAATGACGCCGTGGACTCTTTATATCTGGAAAGAAAGAAATGTATTAGGTAAGCATACATTTTGTTTTTCTTGTAATTGATTCTGAAAACTGTGGTCTTTCAGTTTCATTTGACGAGTAGGAGTGAAAACTCCAAATTTCACACAAGCACTACATTGCTAATTTCCACACAGTCATTATTTGCTCTTTCCATTTGTATTATATATATATATACATACACACACACATATGTTTTTATATATACACACACATGTATATATGCATACATACATATAAATACACATATATATAAAAAATAAGAAGAAAATTAAGAAAATGATGAGAACAAGAAAATGACAATTAGTTAGTAGAATATATTCCTTTGTTGTACTATTTGCCTTAACTTCTCATTTTGATGCTTTTTCTTAAAAGATAAACAAATAAATAAATACAGATTTGACAAAACAGAATAATTAGGGGAATGCTGAAACAAAACAACAACTTCAAAGGCTTTCTGTTAAAAAATATTGGCAAGAAAGGAATGTTTTTCATGGCTGACAGTTTTCTGATTTTTCATACTGATAAATCAGCAGGAATCTCACCCAAAGCACAGTTTCATTTTTAGTTGACATAAATGTATTGTTTAAAATGCTATAATATATATATATATATATATATATATATATATATATATATATAACACATCTATCTATTTATTTATATATATATATATATATATATATATATATATATATATATATATATATATATATATATATATATATATATATATATATATATATATATATATATATATATATATATAACAGTCTTTGATGGTACAGCACTCTCAGTAACAAATTGAAATATCTTCTGCCCAGGGTGCACTTTAAATACGTGTATACAGTTCCAGAAAGAAAAAGGCACTCAACGGGTCTTGAATTCTTATTCCTTTTATTAAAGTACTTTAAGAATTCAAGACCCGGTGAGTGCCTTTTTCTTTCTTGAACTATATATATATATATATATATATATATATATATATATATATATATATATATATATATATATATATATATATATATATATATATATATAATAGTTTGTATGTCCACTATAAATAGAAAATAAACACTTTATGTTATGCTAAGCCAATATTTTTTCCCATTTTATTATCTTCAGCTCATGCATGCCGGCAGCCGGAAACCCCAACCCATGCAGATGTGAGAGCAATAGACCTACCTACATTAGGATATACTTTAATTTATAACTGTCAGGCAGATTATTTTCTTGCTGGTGGATCAGAGCATCGGACTTGTAAAAGTGATATGAAGTGGACAGGAAAACCGCCTATCTGCAAAAGTGAGTATTTATTAATTTTTAACAAGAAAACAATCATAATTTTCCTTCAAATATCTTTACACTTTTACATGAAGGATCATATTTGACATTTTTTAATGAAGAGGTCCAGTTTTAATAAAATAGTATATATATATATATGAGTGTGTGTGTCTGTCTGTGTGTTATATTATCTCACATAAGATATGAGACCATTCTTATTTATATAATATTAGTGGTAGGTGCTTGGAATTTAGATTTCAGAATAACCGCTCTCTAAGGCATTATAAGGGGGAAAAAACTAACTGTTCCAATATCTGTGCTTTCTACATCTCTTTTGCTCATTTGCTGTTGGAGAAATAATTTATCTACTACAATACAGGCTCCATTTATCCATTTGTGGGTGGATCTTGGGAACCGTTATAGTACAGTTTTGCTTTTCTAGCAATTGTAAGACCATGGCTTCCTAATCTCACCACAACCTTAAAGGGCGTTGAGTTAAATCTTCTTTGACTGATTTTTTCAGGATGATTGACAATCACTGCTCTCACACAATTGGTTTACAGCATCAGGAAAGGAGCTTCATAGATGCTGCTATCTTGTAAAATTAAGCCCATACTTTACTAATTTTGATGAAGTGGAGGGAAAAGTAAAATTAATCACAATTAAAGGCGTAGTTTATTGCTCAACACTGCACAATATAAAATGTCATCTTATTAAGGCGGAATTGAGGGGAATATGAACTAATGAGATATAAACCTTTTTAATTGAAAAAGGGATATGAGGAGCCAAATAGTATATGTTACTAACACAAATAGGATTAGACTGTATTCACACCCATTGTATTCAATCACAGCTGAACAGGTGAAAGTCACTGAAATAGTGTATTAGGTAGGCATTATGTATTCTATTTTAATATAACTCCCTGTCTGAGGTACATTAACTATTTTTCAGGTGCTGCTGTAAGACAAAAGAAATGCTTTATTCAAAGCAGAAGAATATGAAATAGAGTACTTCAATGTTTTGAAAGTAAATACCCACAGCGCTAAGGAATTTTGCGGTACTATACAAATAAATTATAATAATAATAAATGCCACAGAAAGAGAAAGAAAACATTTTAGAAAAAAATAGGTGGGAAAACAAAAAAGATAGTGAATAGTTTCAAAGAAAAACAAATAGCTGGGTAAAGTGATTTAATGTTAAATATTAAAGTAAAAAAAAAAATGTAAGTAGTCCCTCTAAGGACCAGATTACGAGTGGTGCACTAACTGTTATGTGGGAGCGAAAAGGGGTTTATCGCATCTGCTTGTGTGCGTCAGGTGTTTCGTTTGTATTACAATTGCAAGTAAGCACAATTGAAGTTAATACTAATCGAGATAGCTCATCCCCAGAACTCTGGTTAACTGTTTCACAATAGAAAAAAAAGTGTAAAAAAAACACATTAAAAATACATTTAAAAGTACACTTAAACTCATAAAAACACTATCTAATAAAAAATATTTTTAAAAAATATTGCAAAAAAACATTACAAGGGCTTAGGTGTCAGAAATAAAAGTCTGCAAAGGGCTTTAATATAGAGTTACATTCAAATTCATGTCTAAATATGTATGTTTATATGTGTGTACATATGCATTTATGTATTTATTATTATTATTATTATTATTATTATTATTAACAGGTATTTGTAGAGTGCCAACAGATTCCTCAGCACTATAAACATAGTTGGTATACAGGATAATATTTATAGGGATCAAATGGGTAGAGGGCCCAGCCGAGAGTTGCACTTTTGTAGTCAGCTCTTATGAAGGTGATCTACAAACAGCTGGGCTCATAGGCTTACATTCTAAGGGGTTCAAGGGGAAAGCAATGTAGTTAGGAAAGGTTAGTGTTGGTTGTATGCATCCCTGAATAGTAGAGTCTTTAGGGAGTGCTTGAAGCTGTTAAATCTAGGGGAGAGTCTTGTGAAGCGAGGCAGGGAGTTCCACAGGATGGGGGCTAGTCTGGTGAATTCCTGTAAACGGGGATGTGAGGAAATAACAAGAGAGGAGGTGTCAGGGTTCCAGGAATCAGACTGAGATGAGAAGTGCAAAAATAATCACACCTTTATTATTAACAAAAAAATAATAAAAAGTCCACAAGTCAAATAACAAGCCAGGAGTCAAAACCAGAGCTGGTAGTCAGACGAGCCGAGTCAGGAGCCAAAGCGAATAGTCACAAGAGCCGGAATCAGGAACAAGGAAAACAGCAGAGTCAGGAACATGCCAGGGATCAGGAACCAGGAAGGATGTCAGACAGCCAGGTAATACACAGGAACTCTCACAAACAGGTCTGAGACAACGCAAAGGCAAAGCATACTGAACAGAGGCCCTTTAAATAATAAGTGATGACATCACAATTCTGAGACTGCATCCTGTCTCACACAGAGGATGCACACCAGTCTGGCCATAAAAGGAAGTGCAGGAAATGAGCAGCATCCCCCACAATGCACCATAGTCAGCAAGAGAGGTGAGTAAAATGGCTGCCAGCAGCACATGGCAAACAAAACAGGGAAAAAACCCTGACAGTACCCTCCCCTCAATGACCCCTCCCCCACGGGAGAACTAAAGGCTTATTGGGAAAACGGTCATGGAAGGCACGGAGGAGGGCGCAAGCATGAACATCAGATGAGGGAACCCAAGAACGCTCCTCTGGACCGTAGCCCCTCCAGTGAACCAAATACTGTACACGGCCCCTGGACATACGAGAGTCAATAATGCTGCTGACCTCATACTCCTCATGGTTGTCAACAAAGATAGGAAGGGGATGAGGCAACACAGTGGTAAACCGATTACAAACCAATGGTTTCAAGAGGGATACATGAAAAACATTGGAGATGTGCATTGCAGGAGGAAGGTCAAGAGCGTAGGCCACAGGATTGACCCGTCGGAGTATTCGAAAAGGACCAACATAACGGGGAGCCAGTTTATTGGAAGGCACACAAAGGTTCAAGTTGCGGGAGGACAGCCAAACTCTCTCACCAACCTGGTAGGAAGGCGCGGGCAGACGCCTACGATCAGCCTGGAACTTTTGGCGCTGCATAGAACGATGAAGGCAATCCTGAATCTGCACCCACGTGGAACGGAGTTGCCGGAGATGCTCCTCCAAAGCCGGTATACCCTGAGACATGAATGAATCGGGCAACAAGGATGGTTGAAACCCATAATTCGCCATGAATGGGGATAAATTGGAGGAAGCATTAATAGCACTATTATGAGCAAACTCTGCCCAAGGTAACAGTTAAGACCAATTATTGTGGTGATCTGAAACATAGCAACGGAGGAACTGTTCCAGAGCTTGATTAGACCGTTTTGCAGTCCCATTGAATTGAGGGTGATATGCCGAGGAGAAGGAAATCTGGATCCCTATTTGAGCACAAAAGGAACGCCAAAATCTGGAGACAAACTGGCTACCCCGGTCCGACACTATCTCCTTGGGTAACCCATGTAAACGGAAGACCTCTCTGGCAAAAATTGAAGCAAGCTCCTGAGCGGTAGGCAACTTCATCAAGGGAATGCAATGTGACATTTTAGAAAAACGATCAACCACCATAAGGATAACAGTATTGCCATTGGAAATAAGGAGCTCGACAATGAAGTCCATGGAAAGATGTGTCCAAGGACCCTCACCATTAGCAATAGGTTTAAAAAGACCCACAGGAAGACGTTGAGGAGTCTTATTCTGTGCACAAACTGAGCAGGAGGCAACATACATAGCAACATCAGAATGAAGACCTGGCCACCAGAATTGTCGAGTGACAGACCAAATCATTTAGTTCTTGTCTGGGTGACCTGTGGCTTTAGGGCAGTGGTAAGTGTGCAAAAGTTTAGTTCAAAGATTCTCAGGAACAAAACACTTACCACTAGGTTTCTCAGGAGGTGCATTGATTTGTGCAGCCAGGATCTCCTCCCCCAAGGGAGAAGTCAAATTAGTACGTATGGTAGCTAAAATACGGTCAGGAGGTATAACAGGAGTAGGTACAGACTCCTCCTTTGACAGAGGTGAAAATTGTTGAGAGAGGGCATCAGCCCTAACTTTCTTACTATCAGGCAGATAGGAGACCACATAATTAAACCAAGACATAAATAGCGCCCATCTGGTCTGTCGGGGTGACAAACATTTTGCTTCAGATAGATAAATTAAATTCATGTGGTCAGTAAGAATGAGCATTGGCACGCTAGTACCCTCGAGAAGATGCCTCCATTCCTTGAGTGCCAAAATTATGGCCAGTAATTCCCTGTTGCCAATTTCATAATTGCACTCCGCTGGAGAAAATTTCTTAGAGAAGAAACCACACGGATTCAAGGTACCGTCAGGCATAGGACGTTGAGACAAGAGGGCACCTACTCCAGTCTCAGACGCATCGACCTCAAGAACGAAAGCAGGACAGGGTTAGGATGAGCCAGAACTGGAGCATTAGCAAAGGCAGTCTTAAGACTATCAAAGGCCTTAATGGCAGTAGGTGACCAATGGAGTGGATCATTCTCTTTACGGGTCATGTCTGTGATAGGTTTGACCAAGGAAAAAAAGTTTTTAATAAACTTTCTATAGTAATTGGCGAACCCCAAAAAACATTGAATAGACCGAAGACCAACTGGGCGAGGCCACTGCAGAACTGCAGATAACTTGTCAGGATCCATGGAGAACGCTGCAACTGAGATAACATAACCTAGGAAGGTTACTTGAGTCTGATGGAATTCACATTTCTCGTGTTTACAAAACAGGCCGTTCTCACGTAGTCTCTGAAGAACCCATGTAACATCAGAACGATGAGCCTCAAGTGTGGGTGAGTGTATGAGGATGTCGTCTAAGTATACCACAAAACACTGTTGCAACATATCTTGTAGGACATCATTAATAAATTCCTGGAAAACAGCAGGAACATTACATAGGCCAAAGGGCATTACAAGATACTCATAATGCCCGCTCCTGGAGTTAAACACTCTTTTCCATTCGTGGCCCTCCTTGATCCTAACGAGATTGTACTCTCCTCTCAAATCAAGTTTAGTAAAGACCGTAGCTCCCTTGAGGCGGTCAAAGAGTTCCGTAATGAGCGGAATAGGGTAAGCATTCTTAATGGTAAGACGATTAAGACCCCTATAATCGATGCATGGTCTTAACTCGCCACCATTTTTCTTCACAAAGAAGAAGCCAGCCCCTGCAGGAGAGCAGGATTTGCAGATAATCCTCCGTGACAGAGCATCGGCAACATACGCCTCCATAGCACAATTCTCTGCAACAGACAGAGGGTAAACCCAGCCTCGAGGAGGAATGGCTCCGGGTTGCAGGTCTATGGCACAATCGTAAGACCGGTAAGGAGGCAACGTACAGGCACGCACCTTGTCAAAAACGTTTAGGAACTCTTGGTACTCCTCTGGCAATTGAGATACCGAAGAAGTGCACAAGACTTTAACTGGTTTCTGAAGACAAGTGGAAATACATTGGGGGGACCACGAAAAATTTCAGACCTGCACCAGTCGAGACTGGGATTGTGATTTTGGAGCCAGGGATAACCCAGAACAACCAGAAAATGCAGAGAGTTTATCACCTGGAACTGGAGGGTTTCAAAATGGAGAGCCCCAACAGCCATGGACAACGGAGCAGTTTCGTGAGTAACGAGTGCGGGCTGAAGGGGCCTGCCATCAATGGCCTCAATAGCAAGCGGAACAGACTGAAGCAAAACAGGAATGGAGTGCTTTGATACAAAAGCACTGTCATTGAAATAGCCCGCAGCACAGGAGTCAACAAGAGCCTGGGTGACTATGGAGGAGTCCACCCAGGAAAGGACAACTATGACCAAAGGTTTCTCCTTAAGCAGTTCCGGGGACAAGGATAAACCACCCAAGGTCTGCCCCTGACAGTACCTTAGGTATGAGCGTTTCCCGGCCGTGTAGGACAAGACTTCAAACGGTGGCCCTGTAACCCACAATAGAGGCAGAGCCCCTCCCTCCTCCTAAAGGCCCTCTCTGCCGTGGAGAGATGCGTAAATCTCAACTGCATTGGCTCAGCAGTACCTGGTGACTCAGGACCAGGAGGCATGGGAGGAGAGGGAGGCATGGGTGGGAACGAACACGTAGGAGACAACGGAACAGGAGGCTCCTGCAGGCGCTCCTTGAAAGAGGGCCTCTCTCTGAGTCTGATGTCAATTAGGATAAAAAAAGACACCAATGCCTCAAGATCCTCTGGTAAATCTCTGGCAGCAACTTCGTCTTTAATCGCATCAGAGAGCCCATGAAAGAAGGCGGCAACAAGGGCTTCATTGTTCCAACCAACCTCTGTGGCAAGTGTACGGAACTCAATAGCATACTGAGCAACAGATCTTGTACCTTGCTGAATGGACATGAGTCGTTTAGCAGCAGAGGAGGAGCAAGCCGGAACATCAAATACCCTTCGAAAGAGGCCACAAATTCAGGGTAATTTGAAATCACAGGTTTATTAGTCTCCCACAAGGGATTAGCCCAGGTAAGAGCTGTGTCAGAAAGTAACGAGATGAGAAATCCCACCTTAGCTCTGTCAGAGGGAAACGGCTGAGGTAACATCTCAAAGTAAATGCCCACCTGGTTCAAAAACCCTCTGCACTGATTAGGATCGCCTCCATATCGCTGAAGTAGAGGTGCAGAACCGGACATGCTCCTGGTAGGATTAGGTGCAGCAGCGGAAACAGGAGCAGCCATAACTTGTGGGACACTTTGGCCCAAATGTGCAGTGGGAGTCAGCAGAGTTTGCAGGGCTAGTGCAAATTGATCCAAGCGGTGATCCTGTTCATCCATCCTGGAAATGATGGCAGGTAAAGGTGGATTATTAGCACCATCAGGATTCATGGCCTTTGCGTAACGTCAGGGTGCCAGGAATCAGACTGAGATAAGAAGTGCAAAAATAATCTTTATTAATAACAAAAAAATAATAAAAAGTCCACAAGTCAAATAATAAGCCAGGAGTAAAAACCAGAGCTGGTAGTCAGACGAGCCAAGTCAGTAGCCAAAGCGAATAGTCAGACGACCTGGAATCAGGAACAAGGAAAACAGCAGAGTCAGGAACAAGCCAGGGATCAGGAACCAGAAAGGACGTGAGACAGCCAGGTAATACACAGGACCTCTCACCTACAGGTCTGAAACAATGCAAAGTCAAAGCATACTGAACAGAGGCCCTTTAAATAATAAGTGATGACATCACAATTCTGAGACTGCATCCTGTCTCACACGGATGATGCACACCAGTCTGGCCATAAAAGGAAGTGCAGGAAATGAGCAGCATCCCCCACAATGCACCATAGTCAGCAAGAGAGGTGAGTAAAATGGCTGCCAGCAGCACATAGCAAACAAAACAGGGAAAAAACCCTGACAGGAGGAGAGTAGGAGATCATGAAGTGGCTGGCAAAATCTTGAGCTGAGAGAGAAGTTGTATTGGGAGGTAGGGGTGGGCGGAGAATAGGGCCCAATTAGCCATTTTCCCTCCCCGGTGTCATGTGACTAGTTATTGTTACAAGGTTTCAGGTGTGAATGGGGAGCAGGTGTGTTAAATTTGGTGTTATCGGTCTCACACTCTCTCATACTGGTCACTGAAAAAAAGAATTGTTGTGCTACATAAAGATGGCCTAGGCTATAAGAAGATTGCCAAGACCCTGAAATTGAGCTGCAGCATGGTGGGCAAGACCATACAGTGGTTTCACAGGACAGGTTCCACTCAGAACAAGCCTCGCCATGGTCAACCAAAGAAGTTGAGTGCACATGCAAAGCATCTTATCCAGAGGTTGTCTTTGGGAAATAGATGTATGAGTGCTGCCAGCATTGCTGCAGAGGTTGAAGGGGTGGGGGGTCAGCCTGTCAGTGCTCTGACCATATGCCACACACTGCATCAAATTGGTCTGCATGGCTGTCATCCCAGAAGGAAGCCTATTCTAAAGATGATGCACAAGAAAGCCCACGAACAGTTTGCTGAAGACAAACAGACTTAAGACATGGATTACTGGAACCATGTCCTGTGGTCCGATGAGACCAAGATAAACTTATTTGGTTCAGATGGTGTCAAGCATGTGTGGCAGCAACCAGGTGAGGGGAGTACAAAGACAAGTGTGTCTTGCCTACAGTCAAGCATGGTGGTGGGAGTGTCATGGTCTGGGACTGCATGAGTGCTGCCAGCAATGGGGAGCTACAGTTCATCGAGGGAACCATGAATGCCAACATGTACTGTGACATACTGAAGCAGAGCATGATCCCATCCCTTTGGAGACTGGGCCGCAGGGTAGTTTTCCAACATGATAATGACCCTAAACACACCTCCAAGATGACCATTGCCTTGCTAAAGAAGCTGAGGGTAAAGGTGATGGACTAGCCAAGCATGTCTCCAGACCTAAACCCTATTGAGCATCTGTGGGGCATCCGCAAACGGAAGGTGGGGGAGCACAAGGTCTCTAACATCCACCAGCTCCGTTATGTCATCATGGAGTAGTGAAAGAGGACTCCAGTGGCAACCTGTGGAGCTCTGGTAAACTCCATGCCCAAGAGGTTTAAGGCAGTGCTAGAAAATTATGGTAGCCACACAAAATATTGACACTTTGGGCCCAATTTGGACATTTCCACTTAGAGGTGTACTCACTTTTGTTGCCAACGGTTTAGACATTAATGGCTGTGTGTTGAGTTATTTTGAGGGGACAGCAAATTTTCACTGTTATACAGGCTGTACACTGACTACTTTACATTGTAGCAAAGTGTAATTTCTTCAGTGTTGTCACATGAAAAGCTATTATAAAATATTTACAAAAATGTGAGGGGTGTACTCACTTTTGTGAAGTAATATATATATATATATATATATATATATATATATATATATATATATATATATATATATATATATATGAAAAGAATATGAGGTAAGCACTGCCTATCATTAACATAAAAACAAAGGAGTTACAAATAATACATAAAAATATACAATAAGTACAATGGATTCAACAAAGGATATAATATATACAATGTATGATAAATAAATAAATGCAGTAAAAACCACAGTGCATCAAATAAACACATAGGTAAAAGAACTGGAGGAGCAAAAATAAATTCAAACAAATCCAGATCTTTATTATCTTCTCAAACAAGTTCCCCCTAAGGATGTGCACTTACTTGAATAACCCTCAATCAATATGAGGTAAGCAAAGATGTAATCGCCAATATATCCCACTGTCTTTATAGATAGCCACGTCACTGTGAGAACGGATCCTTCCTGACTCCTGGAATCCCAAAGGTAGAGGGAGAAACTTTCAATCTCACTTTCCTGGAGTGTGGTGAAACTGTGAGCAAGCTCCGTGTAGACCATCAGCTGTGTCAGTCTGAATTCACTCCAGTCCTTATATAGAAATATTTTGACACGCAGGCTTATAGTTATTTGAATAAAACTGGGACAGCTTGTTCCTAATAAGCTAAAGCATATATATATATATATATATATATATATATATATATATATATATATATATATACATACAGTATATATATAAGTCCATCTGAGCCCTTTACAGTTAAGCAGATTAAAACATGAAAAACCTTTATGCAATATTCATATTTAGCAAAGTGTTTAACTATGTATTTACTAGAATATATCTATAAACTCAGCGCTATGTGATAATGACCACACAGCTCCTTAAGTAAGGTGCCTTAGTTCACCTTAAATATGGGTTAATGTAAAGAGATATGAAAAGGAGCACCAATTGGCGGTGGTATTTACAATAAATTGGTTAAATATAATGGGAATAAAATGTTATATACATATACTTGAATGAACAACCTAAGATATAAAACATATGTTCTTTTTTTTTTATACAAATATTTTTTTAAGAAAAAAATTCAGTACATGGATCCATGTGTCAAACAGACATACTATACACAGTAAAATGTTAAAACAATAGAGGAATATGTGTCTCTAACGTGTCTGTGCTTTATGGAGATTGAAAAGTCCTGGAAATGGAAAACCTCCAAAGTTGGAGATAGTGTGGAAATAGTACATTGGTGGTGATAAATGAAGTGAAGTATGTCATTTATCCTTTATATGACAATCCAGTATGGGTGAGTAGAATATCCAAAAGAAAAAAGTGAAAATCAGTAGAAAAAGAAAATCAGTAAAAAAGAAAAAAAAAAAACAGTATGCTCCTTGATAGTGTTGTATATTCCATGTATACCTGTGGTGAAAGCATGTGAAGATAGTGCAATACTTTAATAGAAATATAATTTAAAAGTGAATCCAAAAAGGAGGCTTACCAGCCATTTCTGTCAACGCGTTTTGGCCCCAATGTGGGCCTTTATCAAGACTATCTTGAGATATAGATATATATTGTACCAAAATCATTAGATATATGTAGAAATGTGTATTTATTAATAAATAGAACAGATTCTGCTATGTGAAGAACATTGCAGTGTAAAATATTCATATTTTCATGAAAGGTTAGCGCACTTGAGAATATGTGATCGGGTTTGCATATGAGTAAGGTTTTTTTTCTCTAATTTTCTTCTCCATTTACTTTTAATTGGGAATACATTAAGGCAATTGCGATATTCAAGTGCTACCCGACGTGTGCAAAAAGCTTACTTCTAGCAGATTTAGTGCATGAGCGGGAGGGTTAAATACTTCTCCACTTGTAATTTGGTTCTAAATATTTTTTTTTTCTAAAACTCCTAGACCAGTAAGCTGTGACTTCCAAGATGGAGCCTTATCTGCACTCAATCCAAGCCTTCGTAGGAAGCACTGTAACATATTAGCAAATAACTTGTTTCACATAGCAACCAGATCTGCTACCATGTCTAGGGCAAGGTCAATCACGGCACAAACAGAATAATATTTGTACTTCTAAATATGCTGTTTTCATTAAAGCTGTTAAAAGTAATTGTGTTTGCCCACAGCAGTAAAATTACTGAAACAAACTACACGTAATGCATCTCTATGTCTTGGGTGCTAGATATCAGTGGTAGAGAAGGCTGTGTCATTTTTCAATCTGATTTTCCCTTTATTTTCTGTCACTTGTTAATTTACCTATTGTGTACGTTCCCACTGAGTGATTATAAATTATTGAAGTGAGAAAAATAAGGATTTTTGGATGGTTCTGCACTGTCAATAGACAGCATTGGACCCTAACTGAGGAATGTTCCTGACGGTGTCTTGGCAGTCCGGAGGGGGATGTGAGCAGTCCAATGTTTATTTTATAGAAACCAGGTTATTAACAAAGAAGGGAGAGATAGCCAAACTGTGATATTACTGCAAATCTCCCAAAGATTGATAAATTAAAACACTGAACTGGCAGAAAAATAAAATGCTTGTAAATTAGAATGCTTACTATATATTCTCTTACATTGCTGGAGAAAAAGCTTTCCCATTGCCATAATAGCTAAGCCATGATAAAGTGGATGGTTCAGCATATCACAGGATAGCTTAAAAAGACAGTCTAGACAAAAATAAACATTCATGGTTCAGATAGGGCATGCAATTTTAAACAACTTCGCAATTTACTTTTATCATCAAATTTGCTTTGTCCTTTTGGTAATCTTAGTTAAAAGCTAAAAATACGTAGACTTATATGCTAATTTCTAAGCCATTGAAGGCCACCTTTCATCGTAATGCATTTGACAGTTTTTCACAGCTAGAGGGCATTCATTCCTGTGTGCCATATAGATAATATTGTGCTCAGTCGCATGGAGTTACTTATGAGAGGTGATTGTCTAAAATGCAGTCTGTCAAAAGAACTGACATAAGGGGGCAGTCTGCAGAGGCTTAGATACAAGGTAATCACAGAGGTAAAATGTGTATTAATATAACTGTGTTTGTTATGTAAATCTGGGGAATGGGTAATAAAGAGATTATTTTTTTAAACAATAAAAATTCTGCAGTAGACTGTCCCTTTAACACATATATTTTGTGAGGAACAGGGGGGCAGATGTGCACATGTACCACAGAATTGGTTAGTCATGAGTATGCTGTATTGTAATGGACAATATTTTTCTTTGGGTATTGCAATTAATAAAAAAAAATGTATTAAGATTCTAGAAAATAGATGCACAAAATGGATGAACAAAAGCTGTATACTTTGATATGTTTGTAACAGAAAATGCATACTCTACTGATGGAGTAGAACACAATTTTTAAAGCATAAAACAGTTAAGAAGACCAACTCTTCTTAACATAGCACCACTTTAGAAGCAATGTGTGTTAAGGGCAATTGTCAGACCCTTGAATGGTGATACATGTTCTGATCACTAATGGACAGGTTCTCTAGTTAAAAATCACATCCGTCTGTGACTTGATAAATGGGGACCAGTATGCAATAAATATGAGTATTAATAATAATAACTATAAAAAGAATAAAAATAATGTTAACATTTTAATTTATAGGGAATAGGCAACTAAGGGCCAGATTACAAGTGGATCACTAAATATCACTTTCACTCCACTGTGTTATACCAGAGCACGCTAAGGTGCGCTGGTATTAAAAGTTAATAGCAATGCGAACACAAGCTCGCGTTCGCTTTGCTGGGAAGCATTGCACTCATGAAGCGCTTCCATAGGTTCCAATGGGAGGCTCGTTCTGATGGCGTCAGAGATGTTATTAGAACCTTGCACAGTGAAGGGGTAAGTAGCGCAATGATGGCAGCATGTTTTTAAATATGTATATATATGTGTATATGCTTATATACATATATATTTATGTGTTAATATGTGTATATACACATATTAAAACATAAATATATATATGTATATAAGCATATACATATATATTTACTGGGAACACACAGTTAACATAGACCGCAATGTAAAGGCACTTTTCAGTGCTGCTTTTTTTTTTTTTGTAACACCTAACTCCCACAGCTTTAGACCAGAAAAACTACATTTAAAAAAAACAAAATAACTATAATGCCCTCTATTTTGAGGGCATTTGGGACATTTTTAGAATATTAACCAGAGATCTGACTGAGCGCGTGGTAATTTAGCACTCCACTTGTAATCTGGTCCTAAATATTTTATTTTTATGTTGCGTACTCATTATGTGTTTTTTTTATATAGGTAAAGGACACAGGGAACATAATTCAACATCTGCTAAAACTCCAGGTGTGTTGAATGATCATTACTTTTTTCTCTTGTATGAATCATCCAAAAGTAAATGAATTACTACTTTATAACTGAGCTAACACCAACCAGCAATTAGGAGCTATCAATTATAGCTTTAATCTCATAGAGGACATGCATGATAAAATATTATATACACGGGCCATTTCTTGCAGTACAGCGGTCCCACCCCTTGCTCTCTCTCTATCCCCCCTCTCTTTTGCTCTCTCTCCCCTCTCTTTTGCTCTCTCTCTGCCCTCTCTTTTACTCTTTCTCTCCCCCTCTCTTTTACTCTCTCTCTCTCCCCCTCTCTTTTGCTCTTTCTCTCCCCCCTCTCTTTTGCTCTCTCTCTCCCCCATCTCTTTTTCTCTCTCACCCCCCTCTCTTTTGCTCTCTCTCCCCCCTCACTTTTGCTCTCTCTCCCCCTCTTTTGCTGTCTCTCTCCCTCTCTTTTATTCTCTCTTTTGCTCTCTCTCTTTCACCCTCTTTTGCTGTCTCGCTCCCTCTCTTTTGCTCTCTCTCTTCCCCCCTGTCATTTGCTCTCTCTCTTCCCCCCTCTTGTTTGCTCTCTCTCTCTCCTCTAGTTTGCTCTCTCTCTCCTCTCGTTTGCTCTCTCTCTCCTCTCTTTTGCTGTCTCTCTCCCTCTCTTTTGCTCTCTCCCCCTCTCTTTTGCGCTCTCTCCCCCTCTCTTTTGCGCTCTCTCACCCTCTCTTTTGCACTCTCTCCCCATCTCTTTTGTGCTCTATCCCCCTCTCTTTTGTGCTCTCTCCCCCTCCCTTTTGTGCTCTCTCCCCCTCTCTTTTGTGCTCCCTCTCCCCTCTATTTTGTGCTCTCTCTCCCCTCTCTTTTGTGCTCTCTCCCCCTCTCTTTTGTGCTCTCTCCCCCCTCTTTTATGTGCTCTCTCCTCCTCTCTTTTGTGCTCTCTCCCCCTCTCTTTTGTGCTCACTCCCCCCTCTTTTTTGCGCTCTCTCCCCCTCTCTTTTGTGCTCTCTCCCCCTCTCTTTTGTGCTCTCTCCCCTCTCTCTTTTGCGATCTCTCCCCCTCTCTTTTGCGCTCTCTCCCCCATCTCTTTTGCGCTCTCTCCACCCTCTCTTTTGCACTCCCTCCCCCTCTCTTTTGTGCTCCCTCCCCCCTCTCTTTAGCTGTCTCTCTCCCTCTCTTTATCCCCCCTCTTCTGCTCTCTCTATCCCCCCTCTTTAGAGCTCTCTGTCTCTTACGGCAGTTGGCCCCGGCATCTGGCCCTGTCCGGGTCATGCCCTGGCCCCGCCCACATTGCACCCATCTGGCCACGTCCACTCCACCACACGTCAGATGCCAGGTCAGTTGAAAGGCCAGGTGTGTTTGTCCTCACGCGCAGTCTCTACTGCGCATGACAGCTTCGGACAAACACATTTGGCCTTTTATTATATAGGATTCTATAAAAGAACAATGCAAATTATACACTAATGTTAAAGGGACATGAAACCCAAATTTTTTCTTTCATGATTTAGAAAGAGCATGTCATTTTAAACAACTTTCTAATTTACTTCTATTATCTAATTTGCTTCATTCTCTTGATATCACTTGCTGAAAAGCATATCTAGATATGCTCAGTAGCTGCTGATTGGTTGCTGCACATAGAAGCCTCGTGTGATTGGCTCACACATGTACATTGCTATTTATTCAACAAAGGATATCTAAAGAATTGAGCAAATTAGATAATAGAAGTAAATTGGAAAGTTGTTTAAAATTGCATGCCCTATCTGAATCATGAAAGTTTAATTTTGACTAGACTGCACCTTTAACACAAAGTAACATAATTTTTATTTTTTTGTAATGTTTTAATATTAATAGAAACATTAAATTATTTGTAGCATAATTACAGTATACAGTAGTAAGGTTGCCAACCCTCTCTTTCCAGGGATCTCACTTATTGGTCCAAACTTTTTTACAGTCTCCCAGGATGCCTTATTTATCTGCTCTTATAACATTTTCTAGCTTATTTTTTACTTGTAAAATCTTAATGTCAAAAATGTTGCACTCTTGTACTTCTTTTTAGTTAATAATTTTGATGGATCTGACAGATTAATTTATTTACTCCCATTATGCCTTGAAGGGACACTCAAGTCAAAATTAAACTTTCATTATTCAGATAGAGCTTGCAAATTTAAACAACCTTCCAATTTACTTCCATTAACTATGTGCATAGTCTTTTTATATTTACACTTTTTGAGTCATCAGCTCCTACTGAGCATGTGCAAGAATTCACAGAAAACATATGAATATGCATTTGTGATTGGCTGATGGCTCTCACATGATACAGTAGGAGTGGAAATAGACATAACTTTAAAATTTGTCAGTTAAAAATCTACTACTCATTTGAGAGTGCTAATGCATTGTCTTTTATCATGCATTTGTTAATTATACAAAAATACTATATTTGCTGGTCCTTTAAAAAAAAAATTTAATTCATTGATTTGAAGAAAGCTGTTGAATGCATTAAACTGGACTGTGCGACTGAAAATGATTTGTGTGAATAATTTTGTTGTGCTATACTGTATCAAATTGTAAAATAATATTTTTTTCAGTAACTACTGTATCACTTGTCGATTTCCTACTTGAAATTTATCAATTCCTTAGTCTCCCTTATTTTCTTCAAAAAAAGTTGGCAACCCTAGTCTTCTAATCTTAGTGACTGAAGTTTGCTGTCTCTGATTTTTGTTGTTGTAATTTTATATCTGTTTCTAAACTATAATATTTTTCAGGTTTTTTTTTAATTGAACCTAATGCTTACTAATATTTTTCAGTGCCCGCAGATGTCTTTTTCATCAATTCTGTATGGAAGGGGTTTTATGAGTACTTTGGGAAGCAACAGTCAGCAACTTTATCTGTTGACTGGTTCAATGCTACAAGCAGTAAAGTAAATGTTACCTTTATAGATACTCATCAAATTGAGCTTAAATTATCAGGTAAAATCAATTAATACAAACCAATGTATGTGTGGCAAGTTTATGTTGAGAGAAAGATACTTAAATTACTCATTTTCAATGCAAAGTATAATAGAACTGTTGTGATTTTTATATATTAGGAATACTATGTTAGAAAATGTAATATTTAATTAATGGGGACATATATTTAAATTACCAATATTTTAAATTGATCAACTAATTTATGATATAATAATTGTATACAAAATTTGATTTAACAAGATAAATGTAAAGAGGGTAGTTTGCAACAATATTTAAATGTCATTTATTAAGATTTACCTATCCCTACTTAAATTTATGTGCAGGATTTTATTTGTTAAGTTTTTAATCTCACAATAGATTAAACATGTTTATTTCTGATTCTGGTTGTTAGCAATCTGATGATAGCTAGAGGTATATTATTCTAAACCTGCCTGTTTTTGTGTTATTATCACATTTATTCCAATGTTTGCGAAGCTGTGTTTCAGTTATCTAAGATATGACAGTTCTTTTATCATTTTGATCTCTTAACTTTGTATTGGGTAAACATGCAATATGTAGAAGATATTTTAACAAATCTGTATTGTAACAAAAATGTTATAGCCATACCAATGGAAAAAGATAATTGTGTAACAATTATTGCTAATGAGTGCCTTGTTTCTTTGATTGCAGTCACATTGTTAAACTATTAGTACATGCTTTGTAATGTACAAGCACTTAATTGCAACCATAAAACTTCTTAAAGTAATGGAAACAGTGGTACAGGTAGCAGGTAGAATAAAATATTGATGTTGATACAGTGTAAAGCCCTTATAAATATTTTGTTTGACATCATATTATTTTTTATTTTGCAGGAATTTATAAGAAAGAAGAAGCACATTTGCTTCTGAAAGTTTTTCAGATCAAAGGAACCTCAGACACATTTAGCAACAAATTTGAGACCCATAACTGGGCAATGGATGGTTATGTAAGTATCTAATAATTGTTTATTTCATTTGTAAAATATTGTATATTTTTATATATTTTTGTTCCTGTTGTAAAACTATCCATTATATTTATTTGAAGAGCTAGGTGAAAATTAAAATGATGCATAGAAAATTTACTTCAAACTATAATATAATATCTTATAAAATGTTGTTAATAAAATAAAGAGAAAAACTGTAGATAATTCAGAAATCAATATATGGCTTTTCTATTATGAAATGTATCCTAATTTAATCAATCTAAGTATATCTATAATAAAGTTATGTATACAAAATAATATGGGCTTTATCAGTTCCAATGTAATTAGGGTTGCCACCTCAGCCATCTTTTCCTGGACACTTATGAGTTACACATGCTGCAGGGTGTGCAGGGAAGAACATGAATAGTGCTGTCCAGAGTCACTATTCATGTGCTATTTAGGTGTGCAATGCATGTTCCCCTCTGCTTACCCTGCAGCATGTGTAACTCATAAGTGTCCAGGAAAACATGGCCGAGGTGGCAACCCTAAATGTAATAGATTAAATTACACATTTACGCCACCCAGTTCCACTCATGTTACATTTTTAAATTCAAAGACAGTTTCTGAGTACAGTAAAGTTAAATTTGACTAAAGAAATTGAATATATATATATATATATATATATATATATATATATATTTATATGTATGTATTATATATATATTTTCTAAATGTTAACACATTTATTACAGTATGTTTAAACGGAACACAAATATTTTAAATATTTGTTTAGTGTTGGAATCTGTTTTAGTGCATTTATGTATAAAAACATATTCTGTAACAAAAATAAATATACTGGTTTGTTTGGCATCTGTTTTAACAAAACTTTGAGAGAAAAGTTTTATACCATCAAAAAAGTTAGTTGAATAAAAAATACCTTATTTAGCAGGAAAGTTCTGTTCATAAAATGTGTTATTGTAAAGAAAGAATATAAAGTACAGTTAAGCATAAAAATATGCAATAGAAAGACACCTTGAAGATTGTTACAAAGTTGTTGTTTTTTTCACTTATTAAACTATTTAGAAATGATGCAGATATTGTAGCATTTCTAAAACAGCTGTAAAATCAATTATATAAAGGAATAAAGGAAAAACATGGAAAGAAATTTTATATAAATTAACAAATCAAATCCATTTAAGAAAAACTACAAAACAGTTCTGTTAAATAATTTAAATGGGTCTTATGCAAACAAATAGCATAATATTTTAGATTTTGTAACTATTAAAAATATAGAAATATCTGTAGAGAAGACCTGACAGAGGGCCAGATTACAAGTAGTGCACTATTTCACTCAAGCGATATCGTGTTTATCATGACTGTTGGCACACATTGGAAGAAGTGTATATAACAAGTTTAAAATACGAATGCATGTGCACAATAGTGATTTATGTTCATCAGGTAAGCACGTCTTCAGAGTTCTGATTATAGGACCACTCAATGCAGTAGAATAAAATAACAGTAGAATAGTGCATAATAAAAAGACAATCGCCTAGATTTAGAGTTCTGCGTTAGCCGTCAAAAGCAGCGTTAAGGGGTCCTAACACTGCTTTTGGCCGCCCGCTAGTATTTAGAGTCGTGTAGGTAAAGGTCTAACGCTCACTTTCAAGCCGCAACTTTTCCATACCGCAGATGCCCTTACGCCAAATGCGTATCCTATCTTTTCAATGGGATCTTCCTAACGCCGGTATTTAGAGTCTTGGCTGAAGTGAGCAGTAGACTCTCTACCGACAAGACTCCAGCCGCAGAAAAAAGTCAGTCGTTAAGAGCTTTATGGGCTAACGCCGGTTTATAAAGCTCTTAACAACTGTGCTCTAAAGTACACTAACATCCATAAACTACCTATGTACCCCTAAACCGAGGTCCCCCCACATTGCCGCCACTATAATGTATTTTTAACCCCTAATCTGCCGACCGCACACCGCCGCCACCTACATTATCCCTATGAACCCCTAATCTGCTGCCCCTAACATCGCCGACACCTACATAATATTTATTAACCCCTAATCTGCCCCCCCAACGTCGCCGCTACCTACCTACACTTATTAACCCCTAATCTGCCGACCGGACCTCGCCGCTACTATAATAAATGTATTAACCCCTAAACCGCCGCACTCCCGCCTCGCAAACCCTATAATAAATAGTATTAACCCCTAATCTGCCCTTCCTAACATCGCCGCCACCTAACTTCAAGTATTAACCCCTAATCTGCCGACCGGACCTCGCCGCTACTCTAATAAATGTATTAACCCCTAAAGCTAAGTCTAACCCTAACACCCCCTAAGTTAAATATAATTTTATTCTAACTAAATAAATTAAATCTTATTAACTAAAGTATTCCTATTTAAAACTAAATACTTACCTGTAAAATAAACCCTATTATAGCTACAATATAACTAATAATTATATTGTAGCTATTTTAGGATTAATATTTATTTTACAGGCAACTTTGTATTTATTTTAACTAGGTACAATAGCTATTAAATAGTTATTTACTATTTAATAGCTACCTAGTTAAAATAATTACAAAATTACCTGTAAAATAAATCCTAACCTAAGTTACAATTAAACCTAACACTACACTATAATTAAATAAATTAAATACATTACCTACAATTACCTACAATTAAATAAACTAAACTAAATTACAAAAAATAAAAAAAGATTACAAGAATGTTAAGCTAATTACACCTACTCTAAGCCCCCTAATAAAATAACAAAGCCCCCCAAAATAAAAAAAATTTCCCTACCCTAATCTAAATTACGAAAGTTAACAGCTCTATTACCAGCCCTTAAAAGGACTTTTTGCGGGGCATGCCCCAAAGTAATCAGCTCTTTTGCCTGTAAAAACCCCCACAATACTACCCCCCAACATAACAACCCACCACCCACATACCCCTACTCTAACCCAAATCCCCCTTAAATAAACCTAACACTACCCCCCTGAAGATCTCCCTACCTTGAGCCGTGTTCACCCAGCCGGGCACTGATGGACCAAAAGAGGACATCCGGACCGGCAGACATCTTCATCCAAGCGGCATCTTCTATCTTCATCCATCCGACGAGGAGCGGCTCCATCTTCAAGACCTCCGGCACGGAACATCCTCCTTCCCCGATGACTACACGACGAATGAAGGTTCCTTTAAGTGACGTCATCCAAGATGGATTCTATCAGCCAATCGGAATTAAGGTAGGAAAAATCTGATTGGCTGATTGAATCAGCCAATCAGATTCAAGTTCAATCCAATTGGCTGATCCAATCAGCCAATCAGATTGAGCTTGCATTCTATTGGCTGTTACGATCAGCCAATAGAATGTGAGCTCAATCTGATTGGCTGATTGGATGGATTTTTTCTGCCCAAACTGCCCCATTGTTTCCTATGGGGGAATTGTGCACAAGCACATTTTTCCAGCTAGCCACTACCCTAAGCAACGCTGGTATTGAGAGTTGAAGTGGCGGTAAATATGCCTTTACACTCCCTTTTTGGAGCCTAACGCAGCCCTTCAGAGAACTCTAAAAACCAGCGTTGTTTAGAAGCAGCACTAGAAAAAAAAGACGCGTAGCTAACACACCCCTTTGGCCGCAAAACTCTAAATCTAGGCGAATGTTTTAACACCTACTCTAAATTTCAAATAAGCAGTAGATTTTTTTTCTGAGAAATGTATTTTTCTCCTATTTTCCAGCCCTCTGTATCATGTGACAGACATCAGCCAATCACAGATTAGTATATGTATACCCTGTGAGCTTGTGCACTTGCTCGGTAGTATCTTGTTCGCCAGATAGTGTGCATATAAAAGACTGTGCAAAATCTGATAATGGAAGTAAATTGGAAAGGGCTTAAAACGGCATTCTCTTTCTGCATCATAAAAGTTTATATTGACTTGAGTGTCCCTTTAACTGTTACGCAAGACAAATAAAAAGTGGGAAAAATACTTCAAAAATACATATAAAAGTACAGTTTCAATCATTATAACACTGTCAGATAAAAATTATTATTAAAAAAATATTGCACAAAAACGTTATACGTGCTCAAAGATATGAGGTCACAGGTGTTAGAAAAAAAAGGACTGCAAAGAATTTTAACATACATAGAGATACATACATACACATGTCTAAATATGTATATATATATATATATATATATATATATATATATATATATATATATATATATATTTCCCCACACACACACACACACTTTTCTTGCTCCATGACTTCTATGGGAGAATATGTTAACATGGTGGCAATATTCTAAATTTGACTTTTTGCGAGTTTTGGGTTAGCACTCGTGCGAAAACTTTTTACTTTGAACTTGTAATAGTAATCTGAATGAAGCATAGAACTCTGTAAGGATTCAAATAACTCATCTATTTTCCATGATTTATATTTAGTTGAGGTTATCGTATGCTTTACCTCCACACTGGTTCCAATAACGCATGTTATATTTTGACAAATTGAAAGCCGTATGTATAATCACACTGTTACATGTTTATATAATATTATAGAAGATTATATTAGAATTAATCAATTGTTCTTTATTTTCAGTTTTTTGTTAATTCTTTCATGTAAGGTGTTTACATATACAAAGATGTTGTATACTCATTTGCTTAGTTCACAATTGGTTTCGTAGTTTGAAATAATTTCAAATGGTGGCTATAGCAAAGATTGAAAGGATCTGGCTCTCCCTTCACTCTCCGCCTCGAAACTTGATAATGCTCTACAAAATCAATGGTATCTTTATAGAACGTGTAACTAATAATACTAATGCCATGACGATTAAAATATTCTCCCACAATGTCAGAAGGTTAAATTCAAACATTAAATTGAAAAAATACATTATGAAACTATAAAGCTCTTAAAGCACAAATAGTGCTCTTACAAGAAACCCATTTTACCAAGGCGCCCTTAAATATTGGGACAAAATATATCCAATTTAATATCATGCCACTATCCCTAAAAAACACGGTGTAGTGTCCATACATTTACATGCTTCCCTGAACTTTAAAGAAGGAGAGATTATTAGAGATCACAATGGATGCTACTTTATAATTTGAGGACATATTGACAACACTCCTATTGCAATTGGTAACATTTATGCACCGTATGAGACTATCTCAAGTCAGTAAACACCTCACACAATGGAAAAAACACAGGATGATAATAGGGGGAATTTCAATTTAGTACTCAATCAACAGATAGACAAATCCAGGGGGAAAGGGGGGGAAGAACAGAGAGTTACCTCACACAAGCAAATTCTAGGAGATGTTCTTCTAGACCAAGACTCAACTTAATTTCCTGTCCAAATCACTCTTTAACTAAATTTATTAAATAATAAAAAAATAGAATTAGATTGATTTTAAATGACAAACCAATGAGATCCATAAAAAATATTGCTGTCTGATATTTTACATATGCCAATAAACCCAACAGAATGTTAAGTTAAAAGATATTACCAGAGCCACTTCAATTGTGCGAATACAAAAACCCACATCAAATAGCAAACACATTCTCGGACTACTATAAAAAACTATAAAATCTATTCTCTCTTCCCTCAGTCCAAACCAAAAAATACAAAGCTTCTTGAATGAATGCCCACTCCCAAAAATCACTCCACAAGAATTAGATCAACGGAATGTGCCTTTTACCATATATGAAGTCTTGTCTGTTATTAAGGAGATTAAAGTTAATAAAGCCCCAGGCCCTGATGGGTATATAGTTTTTTTTGTTTTTTTTTACAAGAGCTTGAAAGAAATTTTTGCCCCACAAGCCCACAATTAGTAAAAATATTTAACTTGGTCCTTCACAAATTTGAGATACCAAGTGAACTCCTAATGGCTAGAATTTCATTTATACCTAAACCAGGTAAATGTAAACAACACTGCTCCAATTACTGATCAATATCTCCCATCAACCTGGACATTAAATTAGTCCATAAGATGCTAGCGAATAGATTGAACCTACCCTTAATGAGACGGTTACATCCTGATCAAGTAGGCTTTGTAAAAAACAGAAAAGATCCCGACAACATTTGCAGAATCACTGACTTAATCAATTTTGCAGCCATCAGTGGGATAGCTTCACTGCTTTTATCAGTGAACGCGGAGAAGGCATTCTATAGGGTTGACTGGGATAACATGCAAAGGGCCAGTTTTTACCAATGGAGTGCAAACATTTGTGCACAAGCGATAAGGGGTTTATCAAGGTTATTTGTGATTGTCAAGCTTAACGCTGGTATATACACTTATATACATATATATATATATATATATATATATATATTTACATGCACAATCATATATATATATATATATATATATATACACACACACATATATATGCATCCACTCAGTTGTTTAAATCCCACCAAAGTTCATCCACCTGGGTGCAATATTGAAGTACAATAGGCAAATAAGGATATGCACTCTCAGGATTTGTAAAAAAACAGGTCAAAATGTATTGATGTTTCAGGGTCACAATTAACCCCTTCTTCAGAACAGCAAACAGTGGTCAAAGTAACACATATAGAGGCCTAGTTATCAACGCGTCTACTTTTCCTGCCTTCGCCGGCCCAATACGCCCGCCTAAGCACGCCTCACATCGCCGACGCGGACCTGTAAAATTTCGCCTAAGTTATCAAAAAAGCTGTCAAAAAGCCGCGCACCAAGTACGGGGCGATGAGCAGCGGACTGTGATAGTTATCACTCATCCGATCTCGCTGCTCTTCGGCTTTTTGACAGCTTTCTTGCTAGCCTGTCACTAAGCACCCACACTAAACTACACTGTTCTACCCCCTATACCAGCGCCCCCGGAGCCCCCCACAACTAAATAAAGTTATTAACCCCTAAACCGCCGCTCCTAGACACCGCCGCAACTCTTATAAATGTATTAACCCTTAAACCGCCGCTCACGGACACCGCCGCCACCTACATTATACCTAGTAACCCCTATCCTGCCCCCCTATCCCGCCGCCCTCTATAATAAAGTTATTAACCCCTATCCTGCTTATCCCGGACCTCGCCACAACAAAATAGTTTAACCCCTAAACCGCCGCTCCCGGACCCCGCCACAACCTATATTAAACTTATTAACCCCTATCCTGCCCCCCTACACCGTCGCCACCTATAATAAATTTATTAACCCCTATCCTGCCCCCCCTACACCGCCACCACTGTAATAAAATTATTAACCCCTAAACATAAGTCTAACACTAACCCTAACACCCCCCTAACTTAAATATTAATTAAATAAATCTAAATAATATTTATATTATTAACTAAATTAATCCTATTTAAAACTAAATACTTACCTTTAAAATAAACCCTAATATAGCTACAATATAAATAATAATTATATTGTAGCTATCTTAAGATTTATATTTATTTTACAGGCAAATTTCAATTTATTTTAACTAGGTACAATAGCTATTAAATAGTTAATAACTATTTAATAGCTACGTAGTTAAAATAAAGAGAAATTTACCTGTAAAATAAAAACTAACCTAAGTTACAATTACACCTAACACTACACTATCATTAAATTAATTATTCCTATTTAAAATTAAATACTTACCTGTAAAATAAACCCTAAGATAGCTACAATATAAATAATAATTACATTGTAGCTATTTTAGGATTTATATTTATTTTACTGGTAACTTTGTATTTATTTTAGCTAGTTAGAATAGTTATTAAATAGTTATTAACTATTTAATAATTCCCTAGCTAAAAGAAATACAAAATTACCTGTAAAATAAATCCTAACCTAAGTTACATTAAACCTAACACTACACTATCATTAAATTAATTAAATAAATTAACTACAAATAACTACAATTAAATACAATTACATAAACTAACTAAAGTACAAAAAATAAAAAAAGATAAGTTACAAAAAAAAAGTTACAAACATTTAAAAAATATTACAACAATTGTAAGCTACTTACACCTAATCTAAGCCCCCTAATAAAATAACAAAGCCCCCCAAAATAAAAAAAAATGCCCTACCCTATTCTAAATAAAAAGTTCAAAGCTCTTTTACCTTACCAGCCCTGAAAAGGGCCTTTTGCGGGGCATGCCCCAAAGAAAACTGCTCTTTTGCCTGTAAAAGAAAAATACAACCCCCCAACATTAAAACCCACCACCCACATACCCCTAATCTAACCCAAACCCCCCTTAAAAAACTCTAACACTACCCCCCTAAAGATCATCCTACCTTGAGTTGTCTTCAGCCAGCCGACCCACTGATGGAACCGAAGAGGAGATCCGGAGCGGCAGAAGTGATCCTCCAAGGGGCGCTTAAGAAGTCTTCCATCCGATGAAGTCATCATCCAGGCGGCGCTGAAGAAGTCTTCCATCCGGGCAATGTCATCTTCCAAGCGGCGCTGAAGAAGTCTTCCATCCGGGCGATGTCATCTTCCAAGCGGGGTCTTCAATCTTCTTCAGGATCCATCTTCATTCTGCCGACGCGGAACATCCTTCTTCCCCAACGGACTACCGACGAATGAAGGCTCCTTTAAGGGACGTCATCCAAGATGGCGTCCCTTCAATTCCGATTGGCTGATAGGATTCTATCAGCCAATCGGAATTAAGGTAGGAAAAATCTGATTGGCTGATTGAATCAGCCAATCAGATTGAACTCGCATTCTATTGCATTGCATATTGCAGATTGAGCTCGCATTCTATTGGCTGATCGGAACAGTCAATAGAATGCGAGCTCAATCTGATTGGCTGATTGGATCAGCCAATCGGATTAAACTTCAATCTGATTGGCTGATTCAATCAGCCAATCAGATTTTTCCTACCTTAATTCCGATTGGCTTATAGAATCCTATCAGCCAATTGGAATTGAAGGAACGCCATCTTGGATGACGTCCCTTAAAGGAGCCTTCATTCGTCGGTAGTCCGTCGGGGAAGAATGATGTTCCGCATCGGGGGAATGAAGATTGATCCTGAAGAAGAAGATTGAAGATCCCGCTTGGAAGATGACATCGCCCGGATGGAAGACTTCTTCAGCGCCGCTTGGAAGATGACATTGCCTGGATGGAAGACTTCTTCAGCGCCGCCTGGATGATGACTTCATCGGATGGAAGACTTCTTCAGCGCCCCTTGGAGGATCACTTCTGCTGCTCCAGATCTCCTCTTCGGTTCCATCGGTGGGTCGGCTGGCTGAAGACAACTCAAGGTAGGATGATCTTCAGGGGGGTAGTGTTAGGTTTTTTTAAGGGGGGTTTGGGTTAGATTAGGGGTATGTGGGTGGTGGGTTTTAATGTTAGGGGGGTTGTATTTTTCTTTTACAGGCAAAAGAGCTGAATTCTTTGGGGCATGCCCCGCAAAAGGCCATTTTAAGGGCTGGTAAGGTAAAAGAGCTTTGAACTTTTTTAATTTAGATTAGGGTAGGGATTTTTTTTATTTTGGGGGGCTTTGTTATTTTATTAGGGGGCTTAGATTAGGTGTAATTAGCTTAAAATTGTTGTAATATTTTTTAAATGTTTGTAACTTATTTTTTTTTATTTTTTTGTAACTTAGCTTTTTTTATTTTTTGTACTTTAGTTAGTTTATGCAATTGTATTTAATTGTAGTTATTTGTATTTAATTTATTTAATTAATATAATGATAGTGTAGTGTTAGGTTTAATTGTAACTTAGGTTAGGATTTATTTTACAGGTAATTTTGTATTTCTTTTAGTTAGGTAGTTATTAAATAGTTAATAACTATTTAATAACTATTCTAACTAGCTAAAATAAATACAAAGTTACCTGTAAAATAAATATAAATCCTAAAATAGCTACAATGTAATTATTAATTACATTGTAGCTATCTTAGGGTTTATTTTACAGGTAAGTATTTAGTTTTAAATAGAAATAATTTATTAAAGTATAGTGTAGTGTTAGGTGAAATTGTAACTTAGGTTAGGATTTATTTTACAGGTAAATTTCTGTTTATTTTAACTAGATAGCTATTAAATAGTTAATAACTATTTAATAGCTATTGTACCTAGTTAAAATAAATTGAAAATGACCTGTAAAATAAAAATAAATCCTAAGATAGCTACAATATAATTATTATTTATATTGTAGCTATATTAGGGTTTATTGTATAGGTAAGTATTTAGTTTTAAATAGGATTAATTTAGTTAATAAGAGAAATATTATTTAGATGTATTTAATTAATATTTAAGTTGGGGGGTGTTAGGGTTAGTGTTAGACTTAGGTTTAGGGGTTAATACATATATTATAGTTGTGGCGGGGTCAGGGAGCGGCGGTTTAGGGGTTAACATATTTATTATAGCTTGCGGTGGGCTCCGGGAGCGGCGGTTTAGGGGTTAATCATTTTATTAGAGTGGCGGTGGGCTCCAGGAGTGGCGGTTTAGGGGGTAATAACTTTATTTAGTTGCGGCGGTGTAAGGGGGGACAGATTAGGGGTGTTTAGACTCGGGGTACATGTTAGGGTGTTAGGTGCAGACATCTCCCATAGGAATCAATGGGATGTCGGGCAGCAGCGAACATGATCTTTCGCTATGGTCAGATTCCCATTGATTCCTATGGGATCCACCTCCTCCAGGGCGGCGGATTGAAAACCCGGTACGCTGGGCCGGAAAAGTGCCGAGCGTACCTGCTAGTTTTTTGATAACTAGCAAAAGTAGTCAGATTGTGTGCGGAACATCTGGAGTGACGTAAGAATCGATCTGTGTCGGACTGAGTCCGGCGGATTGAAGCTTACGTCACTAAATTCTACTTTTGCCGGTCTCTAGCCTTTGATAACTAAGGCGAATCAGCCTCGCCACAAATACGCGTATTTGAGGTTGACGGCTTGATAACTAGGCCTCATAGTGTACACAAACATAATTAAATGACATACCCCCACACACTTGGAAATTGTGGCGCCAAAAAGTGAGCAAACTAGTGTCTGTAGAATTTGCGATCCGGTCACTTCCAGTTTCGCTAACATCACAATTTCACATTATAAACAACAAACATATATGTATAATGTTTCAAACTAAACATACTCTTATCTGTAGTGTCTCACATGATTTTACACTCACACAATTTGCACTTTCGGTTTCGGCTCTCAGCTCAATCTGTTGTGTAAAAAAACATATAATTTGAACTAACAAAATAGTGCAATAGTGAGCATTACACCTTGTCTTATTCCTATGTTAGCCTCATATATATACACACATATTTACAACATATCATTTCATGTATGCAAAAGAACTTTGTATTATAGGAGCTTGTTACCATAGTTACCCTATGCTAGAATAAATACAATATTATTGTTAAGCTTAATCAATGTTATGTCCAGCAATCTGCCAACTATGAAATTAGCATTAAGAGATTCATTAGCATTTTAGGTACAATTAATGTTCTGGCTGTTATGCAGAAATACATTCTAATAGTTTCTAAAGTACTTCAGACACTTATTTTACGTTACATTACGTTATTATAGCCCTAGTGTCAGATCCTACTATGTGCTTATCTATATCTATCTATCTATCTATCTATCTATCTATCTATCTATCTATCTATATATATATACACACAAACACATAAATATATATATATAATATATATATATATATATATATATATACACATACATATTATATATATATATATATATATATACACACACACACACACACTCATATTTATATATATATATGTATATATATATATATATATATATATATATATATATATATATATATATATATATATATATATATATATATATATATATATATATATATATATATATATATATATATATATATCAAAATAACAAGAGTATTGCATTGAGCAATGATACTTTTTTTATTGGACTAACTATACATTTATAAGTTGACAAGCTTTCGGAAGAGTTCCTTCTTTTATCAAGTCTAAAGCAATACTGACCAATTCAATGGAATTTACAGATAATATCTTAAAACACAGAATAGCTAAGAAGACAGAAAGTGCAGGGAGAGGAGGAGGTGTCATAAAAATTATGAGGGGGGGGCTTAGGTAACAGGCAGACAGTGTCCAGTTTAGAAGAACAGACAGGGGAAATATATAGCTTTACATAGAGCATATACTGACATAAAGTTATATATCAACATAGAATCAATATCTATAAAGATGTGAAATTGTATATACAGGGGAAATACAAAAGTTAAAAAAAAAAAAAAAAAGTGTGGACATAGGCTTACCTGTGTACCTATGTATAAAGAATGTGGAATATACAATGTAATTAACTAAATGAAAGTACATTACAAAAAAATTTGATAATGTGTTAAGAATCCGGAGTCCACATTTAGTCCAGAATTAAACAGGTTGAAGTGCATTATCATTTTCATTTCAAAGGTTTTTCTTTCCATGGTCCTAACTGTAGATTATGGATTTTTTAATGTGATTGTTGTGGGAGCTGGAGCTGTGGAGGTAGCTGCATCTATCTGTTGGTTTCCTGTATAAATATATATATATGAAAATATGAGATTGGATTTGCGTGAGAGTGGGGTGTTATTTTTTTCCCCCACTTTTTTTCTCCATTCACTTCCATGGGGGAATACGTGAATGTGCACATGATATTCTAAGTTTGGCTTTTGCACTCATCGTGTTATTGCGCAAGATAAAACAATTTACTTTGAAATCATTATACGAGCACAGCCTGAAGCACACAAAAAGCTTACTTTTAGCACAATTAACACTCAATCAGGAGCGTTAATTAACGTTCCACTTGTAATGTGACCCAAGGTGTTTTTTTTTATAAAACCACTTGCCAATAAGTTTACACAATGGGGCATATTTACCAATGTGCGACCAGACATGATACGAAGTAGAAGGGTCCCACTACATGTGAGAAATAAAGGTCTTTTATTGATTGTGGAGGCTGGAATCTTTTTTTATTTCTTGAGCATTTAGCATTGCACCAGCAGTTCTTGTGAACTGCTGGTGCAATCCTGCTAGCAGGGGGTGTCAATCAACCCAATCGTATTTGATCAGGTTGATTTCTGTCCGCCGCCTCAGAGCAGGCAGACAAGTTATGGAGCAGCGGTCTTTGATAAATATTCCCCAATATCTCTGGAATCTGCATAGGAGCTAAATGTCATAAAATGTCTGTATTTGCGGATGATATTATTCTCAACTAAATTAAACCAATGCTTTCCTTACCACACTATTCAAACAATTTGTTCAACTATCCGGATATAAGGTTAATGAGGATAAATGTGAGGCCTTAGGCTTACATTTGCCAAAACCTAAAAAAAAAATATTAGAAATTCACTTTTAATTTTCTTGGGTGATGAAACCCTCAAATACTTAGGTGTTTAGCTCACAAATGAAGTTCACTCATTAGATCAAGTTAATTACAAACCCCTTTACTCACATCTTAGGCAAATGATATAAAAATGGACAAAATAAAACATTTCTCACTTTGGACTATTGGTAGCCACCAAGATTATCATCCTCCATAAATTACTATACTTATTCCACTCCCTACCGGTTTCAGTATCAGAATCAGAATTAAATAAACTACAAAAAGATATCTTCACATTTCTATGGAAGAGGAAAAAGCACAGAATTAATAGAAGGACCATGATAAGACATAGTTCCACCATAATATCCTATTATTATGCAGCTAGAATGGCTAAAACAGCATTGTGGCATGATATGTCAAATTATCTTTCCTTGGCACAAACAGAAACTGACATGATGGAACATAAATAAGACAGATACGGATAGGGTATAGCGCTAGACCAAAAACCTACTTAGCCTCACTAAAGGTTATTGTCTCCTCCCTAGACAATAGAGAATTAAGAATGTAAAATCAGTGGATATAGAAGGCGCTATAGAGCCGTAGGATATATAGATATAAATAAATGTAAAATTCACTGTATCGTGACCAGTTAAAACATTCAAAAAATTAAAAATCCAAAATTCCAATGACCCTTAAGGGATACGTTAAAATACTATTTATGTGCAAAATCTGTGATAAAAATCGGTGATAATTAAAAATAAAGGAAAATATCTACGTATATATATATAAAAACAATTTATCCAAGTGAAAAATCAAAGTGAAATAAATGCAGTATCAAAGTGCAATCAATGATCAAGTGACAATAATTAGTAAAACACAGATGTGATATTTAATAAGTCAATGCATAAAAGGTTGACACAAACAATCCATATAACAATCAATCATACATAAAATAAAGTAAAACCGGTTAAACATACACACTATACATAACCCCTCAGATTGCCCAAATCAAATGGGGCTGGCGGAGAACACCTATAATGACTGTGTTCTAATCTTGGTGTTAGTAGTTCAAGGGGATCCCCCAAAGAAGATGGTCCGGAATGACAATGTGGGTTTAATTATTGTAAATCCAAAGATATAAATGTTAATGTTTCTGAATGGTGCCGTTAATCCCCAGTCTTATTTGGTCACAAATAAAAGCCCACAATGGTATAGAGCTCCTTCCTTAATGTTCTCTTAGTTAAAGGCAATCAAGTATTTATAACTTAGCCGGGAGGCTCTCCTACCTTCTTACAAGTGTCTGCCAGCGATCTCCTTACCTGGCCCGACACTCCGGCTGCTCCTTTAGATGTCTGCTCAGCGAAAATCCTGTGAGTGACGTCACCCGGTTCTGGATCCTAGGTGACCACTTGCGCAAGTGTTTGATTGCCTTTAACTAAGAGAACATTAAGGAAGGAGCTCTATACCATTGTGGGCTTTTATTTGTGACCAAATAAGACTGGGGATTGACTTATTAAATATCACATCTGTGTTTTACTAATTATTGTCACTTGATCATTCATTGCACTTTGATACTGCATTTATTTCACTTTGATTTTTCACTTGGATAAATTGTTTTTATATATATATATATATATATATGTAGATATTTTCCTTTATTTTTAATTATCACCGATTTTTATCACAGATTTTGCACATAAATAGTATTTTAACGTATCCCTTAAGGGTCATTGGAATTTATAGCGCCTCCTATATAGCGCCTCCTATATCCACTGATTTTACATGATGGAACATAAACACATATTTAGGGGCCGAATTATCAAGCTCTAAATGAAGCTTGATGCCCCTGTTTTTGCACGAGCCTTCAGGCTCATCGGAAATAGCAGTTATAAAGCAGCGATTGGGCTGATTGACACCCCCTGCTAGCGGCTGATTGGCTGCAAATCTGCAGGGGGCCGCATTGCACAAGCAGTTCTGGTGAACTGCTTGCGCAATGTTAAATGCCAACAGTTTATGCTGTCGGCATTCAGCGATGTCTGTCGGACATGATACGCTACAGCATATCATATCAGACAGACATTAATAAATCGGTCCCATAGACTCTTATGGGTCCCTAGACAGGAAAGACCGTCAAAAGGGAACAGCTTCATCACTATAGCTTACACTATTCACTTATGGGATTAATTAAAAATTAAATACTCACTAATTAATGTTACATCCAATTTCTTGCCACTGGTACCGCTTATATTGACATACTGCTTTAAACTAAAAAGGAAACAAACAGAGGCCTATATCGCAATGCTGATACAATTCTTAACAGAAAATTCTTAAAGGAATAGTCTAGTCAAAATTTTAAGCAAATTACTATTTTACTCCTATTATCAATGTTCTTTGTTTTCTTGGTCTCTTTTTTTGAAGAAGCAATAATGTAAGCATAGGAGCCGGCCCATTTTTAGTTTAGCACCTGGGTAGCACTTTCTCATTGGTGTCTAAATGTAGCAACCAATCAGCAAGTGCTACCCAGGTGCTAAACTAAAAATGGGCCGGCTACTAAGCTTACAATCAATTAAAGATAAGAAGAGAACGAAGGAAAATTGCTTAAAATTGCATGCTCTATCTGAATCGTGAAAGTTTAATTTTGACTAGACTATTCTTTTAACAGTTGCACAATACCACACTAGATCACACAGACCACCATAGCTGGTTCATTATTTCCAATTAAGATCAAGGGTAACGGCAGTCTTAGGCTACTTAGATCTTGATTAGCACACCCTTTGAATCTATATGCTTACCAGAAATGAGAATAATAGGCATGATAACCTAAGTTTACTAAATGTTTAATATGTCAGATAGGGGAGTTCAAACAATAGTAATGAATTATGGGAGGAGGAATTAGGAAAGGAATGGCCAGTTAAGATATGGAGGGGGGCACTGAAAACAGGTCCTTCCTGCTCAGCTAGTGCATTAAAAGAAAAACTACCTAAAAGTAGCATTCCAATGATACTTACACCCCACTAGACTTTTGAAATCAAGAGGGCCAAAAAAATCCCATTATGTTTTAGAAGTTGTGGAGAACAAGGGACATATCAACAATCAACATACCTTGTAGCATTGAGACAAAATTAGACATATCTGGAAACAGACCTCAAAATCTTTAAGTACTATATTAAAAATGCTTTACTTCATTTCCCAGTAAAAGGGCTTATAGCCAGGTACAATAAACTGATTTTTAGTATCTGCACTGCAGCCTCAATATGTATAGCTTGCTTCTGGAAAAAAAAAGTTCTCCACTTTGACATAATTGAACAAAAAATAGCTTATTAATTTAAAATGGAAAGCTTAACTGCAAATTTACTTAATAAAAGGGACCAGTTTCTAACTCTTTGGGAACCATGGATTATATACTTAGAGGCTTGGAGGATATTGGCTAACAACCCTGCAACTGATAGAGGGAGAGCTGGGTCTTCTTAAACAGGTATATAGAGGTGGAGGGTAGTGTTCCCTCTAAAGCCAGTTTTGTGTGTGGCCCAACAGTGAAACAGTTAATTATATAAATTAGCAAACACTACACAATGCAGACTGCAAGGTGTGGTTTCCTTATTAACTGTTTCAATGTTGGGCCGCACACAAAACTGGCCTTAGAGGGAACACTGGTGGAGGGTATTAACTACTTTATAAAATGTATTTACACTAGTTTTCATGTCACAGGACATGTACATTCCTCTGTATGTCTGCATTGTGTAAACCCTAATAAAATACATGGATTAAAATAACTAGCACTTTGCAATGCAAATACTTTTAAAACAAAGACTCGGAGGCCCTGATATTCAAAACCAATCTGCTCATGTGAGATATTCAAATGATCCTCCAGCTGTGCGAGATCCCTAGTGAAATTTTCAAAATGCAGATTTTGTTTTACTTCTCCGGGGGAGGGGAGCATCATTTACTTTCTATGGGCCAGATGATCAAACATTCTCTAGTTGTGAGAAAGATTATAGTGCTGCCTTCACAGGGGCAGAAATCACATAATTTTCTAAGAGAAGGGGGAGGGATCTAAAAATCCCACAGAGATGAGAGATGCCTTCCATAGAAAGTAATGAAGCTCTCTAGGACACAACATTTCACATGGAATAGAGAAGGTAACAGGAAAACTCCTCCTTTAGTCTATATTTTAGTATATATTACTTTTCTGTTAGTTAAAATATGTGTATTGTGAATTTTGAGCAAACTTCATTTGCATACAGCTGGTGAGACAAATCAGTGAGACCAGCTTGTTTAAAATGCTTAGAAAGACTTGTGAGAGAGCTCCGAAATACCCTGGGAGCTCCCCTGTTCAGCCCAGGGAACTGCCCTGTCATCACCCCTTTCTGAAATTGTCAGTTTTAGTTTGCAATACTGCAAATACAAGGTGCAATGTAATTTGTTAAAGCTACACAGAAATATACAGAGTATGATCCTAAGTTATTAAAGTAACACAGAACCTTTCGAATAATCAGAATGTGTAAAATCACAGATAGATCACTATTTAAATGTATTAAAATATTAATAAGAAAGTGCAAAGCTTAAATGCAATAATAATGAAAGGACCTGATCTGAAATGTATAGTAATATAAAATACAATGCACAAATTGTAAGTGTATCAAAACTCATATAACCCAGTGCACCAGACTTGTCTCTGCTTCACATACATAAATGAGAGAACTCTCGTCGTGCTGGAGAGTTCCACCCTTTTTCTTTTGAAATTTCAGTGAGTTCAGCCTTTGTGAAGTCTGAACTATAATTTATCTCCAAACTGGAGAATCGTTGAATATCAGGGCCTGTTACTTTAAAGTATAAAGTTCTAATGTATTAATTATTGTTTCTACACCAATGCTGCATTTTACTATGCTTTATCATGCCTTCCTGTTCTGTTCATAAACATTTTGAAAATAATAAAAACAAGGGCAAAGAGCTAATTCTGTAACTTGCAAATGCTGCACATCAAATAGCTGGTTTAGGCAATTTGCGGCATTTTGAAAAAAAGGCTACATATTTTGCATTTTGCTCTCTCTAGGGAGTATGGGACAAAGCAGAAATTTTACACAAATAAAAAAAAATGTTTAATGTCCATTTAAAGGAACATGACAGTCAAAATTAAAGTTTAATTATTTAAATGCATAAGTCAATTTTACAAACGTTTCAATTTCCTTCTATAATCAAATTGACTTAGTTCTCTTCTTTGTTATCTAGCATACATAGGTAGGATCAGTATCAGGCACACGTCTTAAGTACTCTATGACAACAGTGTTTCAACAAAGGATATCAATTAAATGAAGTAAAGCTGATAATAGAATGAAACTAGAAAAAAATATATATTTTTTTTACTACCTTCTTTATCTAAGTCACTAAAATTGTATGTCTGGATTTCATGTTCCTTTACATTTTGCAGGGTCAAAAAGGCTCCTAGTTACACCAAATAAATAATTAAACAAATTTACCATATGTAAAATATGTAGTATATGTTTATAAATTCATAACTATTTTGGTCCAGTCCTATTATTGAACATGTTTAATTAACTTAACACACTATTTGCTATTTGTTTTTGTTTTTGGTGATGCAGGTATCATCTGAAAGAGAAAAGGGAGTTTTTACCTTCCAAGGTGACATACAAGCAATTGATTTTGGAAAATTTATCTTTCAAAGACAAAGTAAGAATTGATCTTTTTTATTTATTTATTTAAAAAAAAGTTTTGCTATTTCAAAAGATGGTTTTTTTTTATGGATACCATACAAAAAATGAATTAAAACATGTTTTATCATTCAAAGACCCTTTTCCAAATTGTGCAAAATCTCAATGCATTAATTTTAGTTTTTATGTTTCATAGTAAGCAGAACCTTTTGTCAAGTTGAAGTTAAATGATTATAACAATTAACATTCAACAGTATATAACTATTACTCACATTATTGATCATAGTATATCAGTGTTTATATAAAGACTGCTCATATATGTACCAAAAAGGAATCTCACAGCACAAGATTGTAAACATATTGGTTTGTAAATGGCTTCTCTTCACTTAAAAGTCCATTAGTATATTGTATAGTGGCCACAATAGTTAGATGAAACACATGACAATAAAACAGGTAAAGTCAGCATCCTGAGTAACGAGCTGGCAGCGTATATTGAGGAGAGGATTGGTAAAGAGTTTGGGTAGGGAGAAGTACATGTTAAGATTATGGGGAAAGGAGGTCAAGGTCAGGCTCCAGGGCGAGGGGCTTCTCTGCATCCAGTGTTTCTGTTATATTGTGTCGGATTGAATGTGCTGGGATTAGGTGGAATGTTGGGGCTGTGATCTGACACTGAGCAGCTGAGAGATTCCTCCCAGTGAAACTTAACTTCCTGAAAGAGTGCTATCTTATTACGTTTAAGGTATCCATATTCCTCTAGACCTAGGAGTTCTGTTACTCTTTCTAGTGTTGTAGGGGCATCTGGGGTTTTCCATGATCGGGCTATCAATGATCTGATACAGTTAAGGCCAATTAGGAGAAGGAGATATCTTTTTTATTTAACCATTCCATATTGAAATATAAGTTTTAAAAGGCCTAAATAGTCATAAAATTGCATACTTTATTTTGTTACAGTATGTCATTTTAAGACTATAGCTTATACTTAACTGTGTGTTTAACCCCTTCAAAAGGGTTAAACACACAGTAGAAGTACAGCTTGAAACCAGCAGCATTCATTGCAGGGTCAAAGGTGTTAAAAATAGAGTATGTAATTTTTTGACTATTGTAGCCCTTTAATTACACATTTACTTATCCATATATGCATTAGAAATATATATCTTGTAAGTTCAGTATGTAAGGCATTTTCTAATGATCAGATGGAAAATTTTCAATTTTATCAAACATCAAAGAATTACAGGAGGGAATTTAGGTTAAAAAATAAATAAAAAAATGCAAAGTCTCTGCTATTAACCTAATAAACACCACAACCTCAAACATTAAAGAAACACTCTGCTCCTAACCTCATAACTACAATAACTTTAAAACAAAAGCCCTCCAGTATTAACCCCTAAACTGTCAAAAACCTATCCATAATCCCCTTCATCATTATCCCCTAACTGTGAATTGTTCTACTATTAACCCATAAGCTACTAATAAATCCAACCAAAAATGACCGCTAGCCTAAACTGACACCTACAGTAAGAACCCCACTGTGGACCTACTAAATACAAGACTCTGCAACCCAAACAAAGCTCTAAACTAGGACCCCCCAGCTAAAATTATCCCTAAACTTAGACCTTCAACCTAAAAAATGTTACTATTATAATGTTAGTAAAAAAATACTATTACAAACAAGTACTATATTTACTAAAACGAAGAAGAAAAACACCCATTCTATTTTTGTCCAACATCCAAAATGTGGATCCAGTGCAGCTCAGTGTGCTGCATATTCTTCAGCATTTATACATCTGTTTCAGCCATTTTTTTATTCATATTGTTTGATTAATTTCAAATCATCAAATACAAATTGAACATCTTATTTGGGTTAACTATTTTTACTGATGGTTTATATTGAGTAAGGAGTTTTTGTGACAGGTGATTATTTCAGTGGTGGTTGTTGTGATTTAGGGTTTAATAATGATAGGGTGTTATTGTAGTTTACGGTTAATAATAGTAGGTAGGAGGTTTTAGCACCAGGGGCTATGGTGTTGTGGTGGTTGTGGGGTTAAATGCATATAGGGGCTGCTGGTCCTAGCACATTAAAAAAGTCCTTACAAAAATATCCCAAGTAACAAAAAAAAAATAAGGGGCAATGTATTTTGATTTTCTCTCTCCCTTTTAATGTGTTCCTAATGATCAATTTTACCTGTTGTAGTGTATTAACCTGTTTACAAAAAATTAATTTACATTTATTTTGTAATTTAAGAAAGTTATTTTTGCCTGTTGTATCCCCACCTGTCATGATTCTGGCCTATATAACAGGATGGAGCCCTATGGCAGGGTCAACAGAAAACTGGGCAGATTGCCTAGCAATAGACTTGAGACTCAAGTATATTTAACAGTCCAGTTTATTAGGAGAAAGTTTCATAGGCAAATAGCAAGTAATGACCTGAAATAGTTTATACTTGAAAACAGGTAAACAGAAAAAACTGTACAAACCAGTATAGCTAATGTTTATGTGCAAGTTTAGACAGACAAGAACCAAGTTCTGGAATATCCACTTCAGGGCCAAGGACTGCAGTACCCACTTCTGGGCAAAACAAAGGAAATGATGCTCCTGGGCAAAGCAAATTAAATGCTTGCTTTTGGGCCAAGCGAAGGAAATACAAGTTGCAAGCAGCAGCATAGACAGTGCTGGAGACAGGATAAAAAAATAGGCACAGCTGGCAATAAGGTACTCGAGATGTTAAACTGCAACAGGGAAAGTCCAAACAATAGTAATTATTGTGCCAAATGCAAAGACAAGGTTAGCACAGTCCAAGGTTCAAAGGCAGGCAGCAAGAATCCAAACTTAGCCAATGTTTCCAGCAGGAAATCCAGCAACAAGCAGGAACAGGAAAGACTCCAAAGCTAAAGCAAGGACTAAAGGCATTGCTTGCTCAATATGTACTCAGACAGCATTTCCCTGATTGGCTAGCATTCAGAGGCGTCCAACTTCTTAGAGGGACAAGTGGCGTTCAGCCACGCGAGATCGAGCAATAACAGATCTGTGATGCCCTTAGATGTCCGGGGCTGCACGCGCGCTACACTGAACGGATCAGCGTGTGTCTACCCTTCGCCGGCAGGTTAATAAATATAATATAGGGGTCGGCGGTATTAGGGGCAGCAGATTAGGGGTACATAAGGATAACGTAGGTGGCGGCGCTTTGCGGTCGGCAGATTAGGGGTTAATAAGTGTAGGTAGCTGGCGGCGACGTTGTGGGGGCAAAAAAAGCTGACAGGAAAATATCACCTGAGCATCTCTATGTAAAAAAGCAAGATATTTTACCTCAGTTTACCAGAGTAAGTCCTGTGTAAAAAGTTATACTTCAGCTGCTGTCCAGCTGCAGGTAAAAAAATAAAATGAAGAAATGAACTGCAGCCAATCAGCATCAACTGTGCAGAGGTCATGAACTCTTTTACTGTGATCTCATGAGATTTCACTTAACTCTCATGAGATTTCATAGTAAACTTCCTTAAACTGAATAGGTAAATAACACGAGTGTGCACGAGGCTCACTCCCTTGCCTGTCCCGGGACAGTCATACTGATTTGCCGCTTAAAGTCCTTTGCGATGAGGTGTGAATACTTAGGACATTTTGAGGTAAAATATCTTTCTTTTTTTACATAGAGATGCTCAGCTGATATTTTCTGGTCAACTTTTTTACAGTTATGCTGTATCACTTTCAAGTGTTTCAACATTTGGGTATCATGGATCTTTAAGTACTGGTTATACAAAAGCTGGGTAAATAAGTTTTTTAAAAAAATCTCACAGTGCTGAGTGTGAAAGAGACATAATACAATTTTCCATTGTTCTCTCAAAATTCTGGTTTCAATTTGTATAAAGTGACAGAAAAAATATGGAGGATTTGTGTAATATACAGATCTGCTCCCCTTGCAAGCTCAGTCCTTTTGTTTGGTTTTATTAGCAGACATTTGATTTACAAAACTATACCTTTAAGAAACAAATTTAAAACGATTTTACACTCTGCAACCAGCTACAAACACCTCAAGGGGAAGCCAATTTAACAGTTCACTGTCCATTTAACAAAGTACTTGATGCTAGTGCTCCATACAACTTGCATGTAAAAGTTTAATTATTATATTTAAGGTTTTATTGTTAAAAAAAAAAAGATATATAACTTATACTTCATCCATAGTTCACAATACAGCATCTGATCTTGCTACATATTAGTATGACACCAAATAATACTAACAACTGTTTTTTTGTTTTTTTTCCCCTTTTTATAGGATTGCAAAGTAAAAATGGTTCTTCCAATAACCACTATGGCACAAACAGCAGTTCTGTTGCAGCTGCAATCTTAGTACCATTTTTCGCCCTGATATTATCAGGGTTTGCATTTTACCTTTACAAACACAGGTAAGGTGACAGTTACTTATGATAACTACGTCTGTTTCTTTATTAAGCTCAAATGTACTACAGTATGCTTGCACTTTAATTTATTAAGCAACTGCTCCAAACTCTCTATTTGACATCTACAGTGAGTCCTTCACTTATCATAAACTTATTTCCCAAGAATATGGATACTTTTTCTATTGGTAGTGATAATAAGCATTGCTTTGTGGCTTTTTATATCTGATAATTTAATTAATATAATTATTTACAAGTTGCTCTTTAGTAATTACTGGTTTCTCTCTTCATGGGCTAACTTTACATAAATGTAAAAATAGTTTTTTTTTAACATTTTTATGTTTTATTTATTTTTAGTTCCATGAGTAGACATGTCTTATGGGGTCTTATATCTTAGACATATCTTATGGGGTCTAAAGACCATTGCTCCATATCCTGTCCGCCTGCTCCATAACCTCCGATCAGGTTGATTGACACCCCTGCTAGCGCAAATTTGCAGGGGGCGGTATTGCAACAGCAGTTAACAAGAACTGCTGGTGCAATGATAAATGCCGTCGGCATTTATCGATGTGCAGCAGACATGATACGCTACATCGCATCATGTCCGCTCGCACATTAGTAAATTGACCCCATTATGTGTTATTTACTGATAATAACTTTTCTGTCAAATGGTGCATAATTGCAAAATATGAAATACTTTTGAAACATTTGAAAATATATTTGGTTACAGCCTAATATGGGCTAGATTAAGAGTGGAGCTAAAATCAGAACACATAAATGTGCGCTGCTATTACAAGTGCATCACAATGCAAATGTGACCTTGTTTTTGCATTGCCTGCAAGCCAAGCGCTCACAAGAAAGAGGTTCCATAGGCTTCAATGGTAGTCTCATTTTCAGAAGTCAAGCGCTCACCAGAACGCGCTTCCATAGGCTTCAATGGAAGCCTCGTTTTCATGCGTACATACACGGCAAACCACCTAGTGAAAATAAATGGGATAGCAGATGTAAAAAAAGACAATAAAATATAATAACGTTTTCAATAAAAGACCCAAGATCTATAATATATTCGAAATATAAAGGATATGTAAAGTGAGTGATGTGATCAAATCCGATGGCCTTGGAAAAATCCTGAAAGTGAAAAAAGAGAAAACAATATATAGTGTAACTCTGTGATGTACCCAATGGTAAAAATAATCGCCTAGATTTAGAGTTTGGCGTTAGCCGTCAAAAGCCAGTAGTTAAAGGGACAGTCTAGTCCAAAAAATTACTTTCATGATTCAGATAGGGCATGTAATTTTAATCAATTTTCCAATTTACTTTTATCGCTAATTTCTTAGACCTTGAAGGCCGCCTCTTAAGAATGCATTTTAACAGGTCTTTCACCACTAGAGGGTGTTAGTTCATGAATTTTATATAGATAACACTATGCTCATGCACGTGAAGTTACCTGGGAGCTATCACTTATTGGCTAAACTGCAAGTCTGTCAAAAGAACTGAAAAAGGGGCAGTTTGCAGAGGCTCAGATACAAGATAATCACAGAGGTAAAAAATATATAAATATAACTGTGTTGGTTATGTAAAACTGGGGAATGGTTAAAAAAGGGATTATCTATCTTTTAAAACAATAACAATTCTGGTGTAGACTGTCCCTTTAACAGCTTTATGGGCTAATGCGGGAACATAAAGCTCTTAACTACTTTGCTATAAAGTACAATAACACCCATAAACTACCTATGAACCCCTAAACCGAGGCCCCCCCACATCGCAAACCCTATAATAATTTTTTTTAACCCCTAATCTGCCGACCGGACATCGCCGCCACCTACATTATACCTATGAACCCCTAATCTGCTGCCCCTAACATCGCCGACATCTACATTATATTTATTAACCCCTAATCTGCCCCCCAATGTCGCCGCCACCTACCTACAATTTTTAACCCCTAATCTGCTGACCGGACCTCGCCGCCACTATAATAAATGTATTAACCCCTAAACCGCCGCACTCCTGCCTTGCAAACACTATAATAAATTGCATTAACCCCTAATTTGCCCTCCCTAACATCGCCGCCACCTACTTACAATTATTAACCCCTAATCTCCCGCCCGCAACATCGCCGCTACTATAATAAAGTTATTAACCCCTAAACCTAAGTCTAACCCTAACCCTAATACCCCCCTAAGTTAAATATAATTAAAATTAAAGGGTCAGTAAACCTTAAAAATAATGTTATATAATTCTGCACATTAGCGGGTCTGTAAAACAGCGGTATTTTTACAAAATAAAAAGGGAATATTATGATTTACAAAGTTTGGCTAATATAATGTTATATAATTCTGCACTATGTGCAGAATTAAGGTTTACTGTCCCTTTAATCTAAATAAATTTACTATCATTAAATAAATTTTTCCTATTTAAAACTAAATACTTACCTATAAAATAAACCCTAATATAGCTACAATATAACTAATAGTTACATTGTAGCTATTTTAGGATTAATATTTATTTTACAGGCAACTTTGTATTTATTTTAACTAGGTACAATAGCTATTAAATAGTTAATAACCTAGTTAAAATAATTACAAAATTCCCTGTAAAATAAATCCTAACCTAAGTTACAAATACACCTAACACTACACTATTAATAAATTAATTAAATAAATTACCTACAATTAGCTTTACTAAAATACAATTAAATAAACTAAACTATAATACAAAAACAAACAAACACACACACAAATTACAGAAAATAAAAAAAACATTACAAGAAGTTTAAACTAATTACACCTAATCTAAGCCCCCTAATGAAATAAAAAAGCCCCCCAAAATAATAAAATGCCCTACCCTATTCTAAATTACAAAATAATCAACTCTTTTACCAGCCCTTAAAAGGGCTTTTTGCGGGGCATTGCCCCAAAGTAATCAGCTCTTTTACCTGTAAAAAAATACAACCCCCCCAACATTAAAACCCACACACCCCTACTCTAACCCACCCAAACCCCCCTTAAATAAACCTAACACTAACCCCCTGAAAATCTCCCTACCTTGAGTCGTCTTCACCCAGCCGAGCCGAATTCTTCATCCAAGCGGAGCAAGAAGATGTCCTCCATCTGGTAGAAGTCTTCATCCAAGCGGGGCAAGAAGAGGTCCTCCATCCAGTAGAAGTATTCATCCATGCGGCATCTTCTATCTTCATCCATCCGGAGCGGAGCCATCTTCCATCCAGCCGACGTGGAGCCATCCTCTTCAACTGACGGACTAACGACGAATGAAGGTTCCTTTAAGGGACGTCATCCAAGATGGCGTCCCTCGAATTCCGATTGGCTGATAGGATTCTATCAGCCAATCGGGATTAAGGTAGGAGAAATCTGATTAGCTGATTCCATCAGCCAATCAGATTGAAGTTCAATCCGATTGGCTGATCTAATCAGCCAATAGGATGGACCTCGCATTCAATTGGCTGTTCCGATCAGCCAATAGAATGCGAGGTCAATCCGATTGGCTGATTGGATCAACCAATCGGATTAAACTTTAATCTGATTGGCTGATTGAATCAGCCAATCAGATTTTTCTTATCTTAATTCCGATTGGCTGATAGAATCCTATCAGCCAATCGGAATTCGAGGGACGCCATCTTGGATGACGTCCCTTAAAGGAACCGTCATTTGTCGTTAGTCCGTCGGTTGAAGAGGATGGCTCCGCGTCGGCTGGCTGGAAGATGGCTCCGGATGGATGAAGATAGAAGACCCCGCTTGGATGAATACTTCTACCGGATGGAGGACCTCTTCTTGCCCCGCTTTGATGAAGACTTCTACCGGATGGAGGACATCTTCTTGCTCCGCTTGGATAAGGAATTCAGGTCGGCTCGGTGAATACGACTCAAGGTAGGGAGATCTTCAAGGGGTTAGTGTTAGGTGTATTTAAGGGGGGTTTGGGTGGGTTAGAGTAGGGGTATGTGGGTGGTGGGTTTTAATGTTGGGGGGGTTGTATTTTTATTTACAGGTAAAAGAGCTGATTACTTTGGGGCAATGCCCCGCAAAAAGCCCTTTTAAGGGTAGGGCATTTTATTATTTCTCTTGTAAGGTGTATCCAGTCCACGGATCATCCATTACTTGTGGGATATTCTCCTTCCCAACAGGAAGCTGCAAGAGGATCACCCACAGAAGAGCTGTCTATATAGCTCCTCCTCTAACTGCCACTCCCAGTCATTCTTTTGCAGCTCTCGACAAGAAAGGAAGTAGCTAGAGAGATGTGGTGTTTTTATTTAGTTTTTCTTCAATCAAAAGTTTGTTATTTTCAAATGGTACCGGAGTTGTACTATTTTAGCCTCAGGCAGAAAGTAGAAGAAGAGTCTGCCTGTGGTCTTTGATGATCTTAGCAGGTTTTAACTAAGATCCATTGCTGTTCTCACACATAACTGAAGAGAGAGGTAACTTCAGCTGGGGGAATGGCGTGCAGGGTCTCCTGCTATGAGGTATGTGCAGATTAAATTTTTCTAGAGAAATGAATATGCTAGAAAATGCTGTTAATACCGGATTTATTTAAGGTATGCCCGATTACAGTGATTTAATAATGACTAGTATCTCGCTTGCTGTAAAAGGTAATATTCTTATTACTTTCTCACATTACTGAAAAATAAACATTTTTTTTTTATACATACAGGTGATAAAACTTTATTGGGGCCCAGTTTTTTCCACATGGCTGGCTAGATTTTGCCTAGGGATAGTTTTGTTATGCCCTCTCACTGTGAATACAGGTTGGGAGGGGCCTATTTTCGCGCCTAAATGCGCATTAGATTTTGCAGCTTGAGACATCCAGTTTCCCTCAAGGAGTCCCCTGAACACTTAGGACCTCTCTAATGGGTTTTTGTGCCTTTCAAAGTCGTTATATAGGCAGGTAGGGCCACAGCAGAGCAGTTTGTTGTGACTGTTGAAAAACGTTTATATAAGTTATGCTGACTAACTCGCCCCACGTGTCAGAACCTTTGACTCCCGCTCAAGGGACTCCCGCTTAAGAGGCGCCAAGTACATCTAGTGTGCCCATGGCGTTTACTTTACAAGACATTATGGATCATACCCTTACAGCGGTATTGTCCAAACTACCAGGGTTACAAGGAAAGCGAGACAGCTCTGGGGCTAGAAAAAAATACAGAGCACTCTGACGCTTTAGTAGCTATGTCTGATATCCCCTCACAATATGCAGAAGCCGAGTCAGGAGAGCTTCTTTCTGTGGGTGATTTTTCTGACTCAGGGAAGATGCTTCAACCTGATTCTGATATGTCAACATTTAAATTTAAGCTTGAACACCTCTGCATGTTGCTCAGGGAGGTTTTAGCTACTCTGGATGACTGTGACACCATTATAGTGCCAGAGAAATTGTGTAGATTGGATAAATACTATGCAGTGCCTGTTTACACTGATGTTTTTCCAATACCTAAAAGGTTTTCAGAAATTATTACTAACGAATGGGATAGACCAGGTGTACCGTTCTCTCCCCCTCCTATTTTTAAGAAAATGTTTCCAATAGATGCCGCTACACGGAACTTATGGCAAACAGTCCCTAAGGTGGAGGGAGCAGTTTCTACCTTAGCTAAGCGTACAACTATCCCCGTCGAGGACAGTTGTGCTTTCCTAGATCCATTGGATAAAAAGTTAGAGGGTTACCTTAAGAAAATGTTTATTCAACAAGGTTTATTCTCCAGCCTCTTGCATGCATTGCCCCGGTCACTGCTGCTGCGGCCTTCTGGTTTGAGTCTCTGGAAGAGGCCTTACAAGTAGAAACTCCATTAGGATGATATACTTGACAAGCTTAAAGCGCTTAAGCTAGCCAATTCATTTGTTTCTGACGCCGTTGTTCATTTAACTAAACTAACGGCTAAGAACTCAGGTTTTGCTATTCAGGCGCGTAGGACGCTATGGCTTAAATCCTGGTCAGCTGACGTTACTTCAAAGTCTAAGTTTCTCAATATTCCCTTCAAGGGGCAGACCCTATTCGGGCCTGGACTGAAGGAGATCATTTCTGATATTACTGGAGGAAAAGGTCATGCCCTTCCTCAGGATAGGTCTAACAAATTAAGGACCAAACAAACTAATTTTCTTGCCTTTCGAAACTTTAAGACGAGCGCGGCATCATCTTCCTCTAATACAAAACAAGAGGGAAATTTTGCCCAGTCTAAGCCGGTCTGGAGACCTAACCAGGCTTGGAACAAAGGTAAACAGGCCAAGAAGCCTGCTGCCATCTCTAAGACAGCATGAAAGATTGGCCCCCGATCCGGTAACTAATCTAGTAGGGGGCAGATTTTTTCTCTTCGTCCAGGCTTGGGCAAGAGATGTCCAGGATCCCTGGGCGTTGGAAATTGTGTCCCAGGGATATCTTTTGGACTTTAAAGCTTCTTCCTCAAAAGGAAGATTTCACCTTTCACAATTATCTGCAGACCAGATACAGAGAGAGGCATTCTTACATTGTGTTCAAGACCTCCTAGTTATGGGAGTGATCCACCCAGTTCCAAAGGAGGAACAGGGGCAAGGATTCTATTCAAATCCATTTGTGGTTCCCAAGAAAGAGGGAACCTTCAGACCAATCTTAGATCTCAAGATCCTAAACAAATTTCTCAGGGTCCCATCTTTCAAGCTATCATCCTACCTATGATCCAGGAGGGTCAATACATGACTACTGTGGACTTAAAGGATTCTTATCTTCACATTCCGATACACAAAGATCATCATCAGTTTCTCAGGTTTGCCTTCCTAGACAGGCATTACCAGTTTGTAGCTCTTCCCTTTGGGTTAGCTACTGCACCAAGAAACTTTACGAAGGTTCTGGGGTCACTTCTGGCGGTTCTAAGGCCGTGGGGCATAGCAGTAGCCCCTTACTTAGATGACATTCTGATAGAGGAGTCGAATTTCCAAATTGCCAAGTCCCATACGGACATTGTTCTGGCATTCCTGAGGTCTCATGGGTGGAAAGTGAATGAAAAGAAGAGTTCTCTATCCCCTCTCACAAGAGTTTCCTTCCTGGGAACTCTGATAGATTCTGTAGAAATGAGGATTTACCTGACAGATGCCAGGTTATCAAAACTTCTAAATTCCTGCCGTGTTCTTTATTCTACTTCTCGCCTTTCGGTGGCTCAGTGTATGGAAGTAATCGGCTTAATGGTAGCGGCAATGGACATAGTTCCATTTGCCCGCCTACATCTCAGACCGCTGCAACACTGCATGCTCAGTCAGTGGAATGGGGATTACACAGATTTTTCCCCTCTACTAAATCTGGATCAAGAAACTAGGGATTTGCTTCTCTGGTGGCTATCTCGAGTCCATCTGTCCAAAGGTATGACCTTCCACAGGCCAGATTGGACAATAGTAACAACAGATGCCAGCCTTCTGGGCTGGGGGGCAGTCTGGAACTCTCTGAAGGCTCAGGGGTCATGGACTCAGGAGGAGGCTCTCCTTCCGATAAACATTCTGGAACTAAGAGCGATATTCAATGCTCTTCAGGCTTGGCCTCAGCTAGCGGCAGTGAAGTTCATCAGATTTCAGTCGGACAACATCACGACTGTAGCTTACATCAACCATCAAGGGGGAACAAGGAGTTCCATAGCGACGTTGGAGGTTTTAAAGATAATTCTTTGGGCAGAGATTCACTCTTGCCACCTATCAATTATCCATATCCCAGGAGTAGAGAACTGGGAGGCGGATTTTCTAAGTCGACAGACTTTTCATCCGGGGGAGTGGGAGCTCCATCCGGAGGTGTTTGCACAGTTGATTCAACGTTGGGGCAAACCAGAACTGGATCTCATGGCATCTCGCCAGAACGCCAAGCTTCCTTGTTACGGATCCAGGTCCAGGGATCCCAAGGCAGCGCTGATAGATGCTCTAGCAGCGCCTTGGTCCTTCAACCTGGCTTATGTGTTTCCACTGTTTCCTCTGCTCCCTCGTCTGATTGCCAAGGTCAAGCAGGAGAGAGCATCAATGATTTTGATAGCACCTGCGTGGCCACACAGGACTTGGTATGCAGATCTGGTGGACATGTCATCCTTTCCACCATGGACTCTGCCTCTGAGGCAGGACCTTCTACTTCAGGGTCCTTTCAACCATCCAAATCTAATTTCTCTGCGGCTGACTGCTTGGAGATTGAACGCTTGATTTTATCAAAGCGTGGTTTCTCCGAGTTGGTCATTGATACCTTAATACAGGCGCGAAAGCCTGTCACCAGGAAAATCTATCATAACATATGGTGTAAATATCTTCATTGGTGTGAATCCAAGGGTTACTCATGGAGTAAGGTCAGGATTCCTAGGATATTATCTTTTCTCCAAGATGGATTGGAGAAGGGTTTGTCAGCAAGTTCCTTAAAGGGACAGATTTCTGCTCTGTCTATTCTTTTGCACAAACATCTGTCTGAGGTTCCAGACGTGCAGGCGTTTTGTCAGGCTTTAGTCAGAATTAAGCCTGTGTTTAAACCTGTTGCTCCGCCTTAGAGTTTAAATTTAGTTCTTAAGGTTCTTCAAGGGGTTCTGTTTGAACCTTTGCATTCCATAGATATTAAGCTCTTATCTTTTAAAGTTTTGTTTTTAGTAGCTATCTCCTCGGCTCGAAGAGTTTCAGAGTTATCTGCTTTACAATGTGATTCTCCTTATCTCCTTTTTCATTCCGATAAGGTAGTGTTACGTACCAAACTTGGTTTTCTACCTAAGGTGGTATCTAATAAAAATATCAATCAGGCGATTATTGTACCATCACTGTGTCCTAATCCTTCTTCAAAGAAGGAACGTCTTTTACACAATCTTGACGTGGTTCGTGCTTTAAAGTTTTATTTACAAGCTACTAAAGATTTTCGTCAAACATCTGCATTATTTGTTGTCTACTCTGGACAGAGGAGAGGCCAAAAGGCTTTGGCAACTTCTCTTTCTTTTTGGCTAAGGAGTATAATACGCTTAGCTTATGAGACTGCTGGCCAGCAGCCTCCTGAAAGGATTACAGCTCATTCTACTAGAGCGGTAGCTTCCACATGGGCTTTTAAGAATGAGGCTTCTGTTGAACAGATTTGTAAGGCGGCAACTTGGTCTTCGCTTCATACTTTTTCAAAATTCTATAAATTTGATACTTTTGCTTCTTCGGAGGCTATTTTTTGGGAGAAAGGTTTTGCAGGCAGTGGTGCCTTCCGTTTAAGCACCTGCCTTTTCCCTCCCTTCATCCGTGTCCTATAGCTTTGGTATTGGTATCCCACAAGTAATGGATGATCTGTGGACTGGATACACCTTACAAGAGAAAACAAAATTTACGCTTACCTGATAAATTTATTTCTCTTGTGGTATATCCAGTCCACTGCCCGCCCTGTCATTTTAAGGCAGGTGTGTTTTATTTTTAAACTACAGTCACCACTGCACCCTATGGTTTCCCCTTTCTCTTGCTTGTCTTCGGTTGAATGACTGGTAGTGGCAGTTAGAGGATGAGCTATATAGACAGCTCTGCTGTGGGTGATCCTCTTGCAGCTTCCTGTTGGGAAGAATATCCCACAAGTAATGGATGATCCATGGACTGGATACACCACAAGAGAAATAAATTAATCAGGTAAGCATAAATTTTGTTTTTGGGGGGCTTTTTTATTTTATTAGGGGGCTTAGATTAGGTGTAATTAGTTTAAACTTCTTGTAAAAAAAAAAAATCTGTAATTTAGTGTTTGTTTTTTTTGTATTATAGATTAGTTTATTTAATTGTATTTCTCTTGTTAAGTGTATCCAGTCCACGGATCATCCATTACTTATGGGATATATTCTCCTTCCCAACAGGAAGCTGCAAGAGTCCACCCACAGCAAAGCTGCTATATAGCTCCTCCCCTAACTGCCATTACCAGTCATTCTCTTGCAAGTCTCAACATAGATAGGAGGTCGTGAGAGTCTGTGGTTTTTTATACTTAGTTTATTTCTTCAATCAAAAGTTTGTTATTTTTAAATGGCACCGGAGTGTGCTGTTTATCTCAGGCAGTATTTGGAAGAAGAATCTGCCTGCGTTTTTTCTATGATCTTAGCAGACGTAACTAAGATCCAGTTGCTGTTCTCACACATTCTGAGGAGTAAGGTACTTCAGAGGGGGAATGGCGTGCAGGTTTTCCTGCAAATAAGGTATGTGCAGTAAAATATTTTTCTAAGGAATGGAATTGACTAAGAAAATACTGCTGATACCGAAGTAATGTAAGTACAGCCTTTAAATGCAGTGAAAGCGACTGGTACCAGGCTGATTGATAGAGATATATGCTAAGGTATGTGCAGTAATATATTTTTCTAAGGAATGGAATTGACTAAGAAAATACTGCTGATACCGAAGTAATGTAAGTAAAGCCTTAAATGCAGTGATAGCGGCTGGATCAGGCTTATTAATAGACATACATACTCTTATAAGAATGTGTTTTAAAACGTTTGCTGGCATGTTTAATCGTTTTTTAACATATGTTTGGTGATAAAACTTATTGGGGCCTAATTTTTCCACATGGCTGGCTTAAATTTTGCATAGAAACAGTTATAGGGAAGGTAATCCACAGCTCAGCTGTGGCAGTTTTGTTGTGTCTGTTTAAAAAAATGTCGTTTTTTTTTTATCTGTTTTTTGCATTAAGGGGTTAATCATCCATTTGCAAGTGGGTGCAATGCTCTGTTAACTTATTACATGTACTGTAAAATTTTGTTTGATTTACTGCCTTTTTTCACTGTTTTTCAAATTTTGACAAAATTTGTTTCTCTTAAAGGCACAGTAACGTTTGTTATATTTGCTTGTTAACTTGATTTAAAGTGTTTTCCAAGCTTACTAGTCTCTTTATTAGTTCTAACATGTCTAACATAGAGGAGGCTCTGTGTTTATTATGTTTAAAGCCATGGTGGAACCCCATTTTAGAATGTGTACCAGATGTACTGATTTCATGTTAAACAATAAAGATCATTTTTTGTATTTAAAAACTTTATCACCAGAGGATTCTGTCGAGGGGGAAGTTATGCCGACTAACTCTCCCCACGTGTCAGACCCTTTGACTCCCGCTTTAGGGACTCACGCTCAAATGGCGCCAAGTACATCAAGGGCACCCATAGCGTTTATTTTACCAGAGGATTCTGTCGAGGGGGAAGTTATGCCGACTAACTCTCCCCACGTGTCAGACCCTTTGACTCCCGCTCCAGGGACTCACGCTCAAATGGCGCCAAGTATATCAATGGCGCCCATAGCGTTTATTTTACAAGACATGGCAAAGGTTGTGTATAATACACTGGCAGCAGTATTAGTCAGACTACCTGAAATTAAAGGAAAGCAAAACAGCTCTGGGGGTAGATACAGAGCATACAGACGCTTTAAGAACCATGTCTGATACTACCTCACAATATGCTTAGTCTGTGGGTGATATTTGTGACTCAGGGAAGATGATTTAACCTGATTCTGATATTTCTACATTTAAAATTTATGCTTGAGAACCTCCACTTGTTGCTCAGGGAGGCTTTAGCTGCTCTGAATGAATGTGTACAATCGCAGTGCCAGAGAAATTGTGTAGACTGGATAAATAATATGCAGTGCCGGTGTGTACTTATGTTTTTCCAATACCTAAAGAGGTTTACTAAAATTTTTCATAAGGAATGGGATAGACCAGGTGTGCCGTTCTCTTCCCCTCCTATTTTTTAGAAGAATGTTTTCTAATAGTTGCCACCACACGGGACTTATGGCAGACAGTTCCTAAGGTGGAGAGAAGAGTTTCTACTCTAGCTAAGCGTACCACTACCTCTGGCGAGGACTGTTGTGCTTTTTTAGATCCAATGGATAAAAAATGTTTATTCAACAAGGTTTTATCCTGCAGCCCCTTGCACGCATTGCTCCTGTCACTGCTGCTGCGGCGTTCTGGTTTGAGTCTCTTGATGAGGCTTTACAGGCTCCATTGGATGAATATATTTGACAAGCTTAGAGCACTTAAGCTAGCCAATTCCTTTGTTTTCTAATGACTTTGTTCCTTTGACTAGACTAACGGCTAAGAATTCTGTTTTTTACTATACTGGCGCGCAGAGCGCTATGGCTTATATCATGGTCAGCTGTCGTGACTTTAATAAATAAGCTACTTAACTTCCCTTCAAGGGGCAGACCCTATTCAGGCCTAGTTTGAAGGAGATTATTACTTATATCACTGGAGGAAAAGATCATGCCCTTCCTCAGGACAGGTCCAAATCAAGGGACAAAAAAGGCCTAATTTTCGTGCCTTTCGAAAATTCAAGGCAGGTGTGGCATCAACTTCCTCTAAGGCAAAATAAGAGGGAACTTTTGCTCAGTCCAAGGCGGTCTGGAGACAACCGGACCTGGAACAAAGATAAGCAGGTCAAGGAGCCTGCTGCTGCCTCTAAAACAGCATGAGGAACGGACCCCTATCTGGTAACGGATCCTATAGGGGGCAGACTTCATTCTTCGCCCAGGCGTGGGCAAGAGATGCCCAGGATCCCTGGGCATTGGAAATTATACCCCAGAGATATCTTCTGGATTTCAAAGCTTTCCCCCCCAAAAAAGGGGAGTTTTTGCCTTTCACATTTATCTGCAAACCAGATAAAGAAAGAGACATTCTTGCATTGTGTACGTGACCCATTCAGTTCCAATAGAGGAACAGGGACACAGTTTTCCTCAAATCGGTTTGTGGTTCCCAAGGAAAGGAAACCTTCAGACCTATTTTGGATCTAAAAGATCTTAAACAAATTCTTTAGAATTCTATCATTTAAGATGGAAACTATTCGTACCATCTTAACTATGATCCAGGAGAGTCAATAGAGGACTACAATGGATTTGAAGGATGCTTATCCTCACATTACGATGCATAAAGATCACCATCGGTTTTTCAGGTTTGCCTTTCTAGACAGGCATTACCAGTTTGTAGCTCTTTCCTTTGGGTTAACTACAGCCCCTAGAATCTTTATGGAGGTTCTGGGGTCACTTTGGCGGTCCTTAGGCCGCGGGGCAAATATTTAGACGACATCCTGATACAGGCGTCAAACATCCAAGTTGCCAAGTCTCATACGGACGTAGTACTGGCATTTCTGAGATCGCATGGGTGGAAAGTGAACAAGGAAAGAGTTCTCTATCCCCAATATCAAGGGTTTCCCTCCTAGGGATTCTGAAAGATTTTGTAGAAATTAAAATTTACCTGACGGAGTCCAGGTTGTCAAAGTTTCTAAATTTCTGCCGTGTTCTTCATTCCATCCGCGCCCTTTGGTGGCTCAGTACATGAATGTAATCGGCTTAATGGTAGCGGCAAGGGACATAGTACCGTTTGCACGCCTACATTTCAGACCACTGCAACTATGCATGCTCAGCCAGAGGAACGGGGATTACACAGATTTGTTCTCCTTTTAAATCCGGACCAAGAAACCAGAGATTCTCTTCTCTGGTGACTATCTCGGGTCCATCTGTCCAAGGGTATGACCTTCCGCAGGTCAGATGGGACAATTGTTACAACAGATGCCAGCCTTTTAGGTTGGGATACAGTCTGGAACTCCCTGAAGGCTCAGGGATAGTGGACTCAGGAGGAGACCCTCCTTCTAATGAATATTCTGGAACTGGGAGCGATATTCCATGCTTTTCAGACTTGGCCTCAGTTAGCAACTCTGAGGTACATCATATTTCAGTCGGACAATATCACGACTGTGGCTTACATCAACCATCAAGGGGGAACAGAAGTTCCCTAGCAATGTTAGAAGTCTTAAAATAATTCACTGGACAGAGACTCACTCTTGTCTAAAAGCTATCCCTATCCCAGGTGTTTAGAACTGGGAGGCAGATTTTCTAAGTCGTCAGACTTTTCATCCGGGGGAGTGGGAATTCCCTCCGGAGGGGTTTGCACAAGATCAAGCAGGAGAGTGCTTTGGTGCTTTTGACAGCGCCTGCGTGGCCACGCAGGACCTGGTATGCAGATCTGGTGGACATGTCATCCTTTCCACCACGGTCTCTGCTTCTGAGACAGGACCCTCTACCTCAGGGTCTTTTCAACCATCTAAATATAACTAATCTGAGATGGACTGCCTGGAGACAGAACGCTTGATGTTATCAAAGCATGGCTTCTCCGAGTCAGTAATTGATACCTTAATACAGGCATAAAAGCCTGCCTCTAGGAAAATTTAACATAAGATATGGTGTAAATATCTTATTGTTATGAATCCAAGGGTTACTCATGGAGTAAAGTCTGGATTCCCAGGATATTATCTTTTCTCCAAGATGATTTTGAGAAAAGGGTTGTCAGCTAGTTCTTTAAAAGGACAGATTTCTACTCTGTCTATTCTTTTGCACAAGCGTCTGGCAGGTATTCTAGACGTTCAGGCATTTGGTCAGGCTTTGGTTAGAACCAAGCCTGTGGTTAAAAATGTTGCTCCGCCATGGAGCTTAAAGCTGGTTCTTAAGGTTCTTCAAGGAGTTCCATTTGAACCTTTTCATTCCATAGATATCAAACTTCTATCTTGGAAAGTTCCTTTTTGGTAGCTATTTCCTCGGCTCATAGAGTCTCCGAGTTATCTGCGTTGCAATGTGATTCTCCTTATCTGGTTCTCCGTACGGATAAGGTAGTCCTGTGTACCAACCTGGGTTTTTACCTAAGGTGGTATCTAACAAGAATATCACTCAAGAGATTGTTGTTCCATTCTTGTATCCTAATCCTTCTTCAAAGAAGGAACGTCTATTACACAATTTGGACATGGTTCGTGTTTTAAAGTTTTACTTACAAGCTACTACAGATTTTCATCAAACATTCACCTTGTTTGTTGTCTATTCTGGACAGAGGAGAGGTCAAAGGACTTCAGCAACCTCTCTGTCTTTTTGGTTAAAAAGCATAATTCATTTAGCTTATGAGACTGCTGGACAGCAGCCTCCTGAAGGGATTACAGCTCATTCTACTAGAGCTGTGGTTTTCACTTGGGCCTTTTTTAAATGTGGCTTCTGTTGAACAGATTACAAGACGGAGTCTTGGTCTGCGTTTCATACTTTTTCAAATTTAACAAATTTGATACCTTGCCTCTTCGGAGGCTATTTTTGGGAGAAAGGGTTTTTTACAGGCAGTGGTAACTTCCGTTTAAGTACCTGCCTTGTCCCTCCCATCATCCGTGTACTTTAGCTTTGGTATTGGTATCCCATAAGTAATGGATGATCCGTGGACTGGATACACTTAACAAGAGAAAACATAATTTATGCTTACCAGATAAATTTATTTCTCTTGTAGTGTATCCAGTCCACGGCCCGCCCTGTCACTTTAAGGCAGGTAATTTTTCCATTAAACTACAGTCACCACTGCACCCTATGGTTTTCCTTTCTCTGCATGTTTTCGGTCGAATGACTGGTAATGGCAGTTAGGGGAGGAGCTATATAGCAGCTTTGCTGTGGGTGGACTCTTGCAGCTTCCTGTTGGGAAGGAGAATATATCCCATAAGTAATGGATGATCCTTGGACTGGATACACTACAAGAGAAATAAATTTATCTGGTAAGCATAAATTATGTTTTTAGTAAAGCTAATTGTATATAATTTATTGAATTAATTTATTGATAGTGTAGTGTTAGGTGTATTTATAACTTAGGTTAGGATTTATTTTACAGGGAATTTTGTAATTATTTTAACTAGGTAGCTATTAAATAGTTATTAACTATTTAATAGCTATTGTACCTAGTTAAAATAAATTCAACGTTGCCTGTAAAATAAATATAAATCCTAAAATAGCTACAATGTAACTATTAGTTATATTGTAGCTATATTAGGGTTTATTTTATAGGTAAGTATTTAGTTTTAAATAGGAAAAATGTATTTAATTATAGTAAATTTATTTAGATTAATTTAAATTATATTTAATTTAGTGGGGTTTTAGGGTTAGAGTTAGACTTAGATTTGGGGGTTAATAACTTTATTATAGTAGCGGCAACGTTGGGGGCAGCAGATTAGGGGTTAAAATTTGTAGGTAGGTGGCGGCGATATTAGGGAGGGCAGATTAGGGGTTAATATAATTTATTATAGTGTTTGCGAGGCGGGAGTGCGGCGGTTTAGGGGTTAATATATTTATTATAGTGGTGGCGATGTCCGGTCGGCAGATTAGGGGTTAATAAGTGTAGGTAGGTGGCGGCGACATTGGGGGGGGCAGATTAGGGGGTAATAAATATAATATAGGTGTCTGCGATGTTAGGGGTAGTAGATTAGGGGTTCATAGGGATAATGTAGGTTGCGGCGGTGTCCAGAGCAGCAGATTAGGGGTTAATAGTATAATGTAGGTGTCAGCGATAGCGGGGGTGGCAGATTAGGGGTTAATAAGTGTAAGGTTAGGGGTGTTTAGACTCAGGGTTCATGTTAGGGTGTTAGGTGTAGACTTAGAGAGTGTTTCCCCATAGGAAACAATGGGGCTGCATTAGGAGCTGAACGCTGTTTTTTTTTGCAGGTGTTCGTTTTTTTTTCAGCCAGCTCAGCCCCATTGTTTCCTATGGGGATATTTGCACGAGCATGTTTTTCCAGCTTACCGCTACCATAGGCCACGCTGGTATTGAGAGTTGAAGTGGAGCTAAATTATGCTCAACGCTCCCTTTTCTGAGGCTAACGCAGCCATTCAGACAACTCTAAATACCAGCGCTGTCTTAAGGGTGCGCTGGAAAAAAAGCAGCGTTAGCACCACGGGTCTTTACCGACAAAACTCTAAATCTAGGCGATAGTGTTTCAACTGTATCCTACTCACATGAGATGGAGCTATAGTAAGCTCATTCACTGCGCACAACTGCTTTTATACTGGCAGGCAAACAGTCTCCCAAGGGCCCTAATGTGGATGGATGCGGTTACAGGGCAGCGTTCACACCGATCTCGATCACCACCTAGTGCAGTGTAGGAGCCAAATCATGCAGCACTGGGCAGTAATAAATAAATATATATGTATTTAGTTATATACAAATATATTTATGTGTTTATGTGTATATACACATATTAACACATAAATATATACTGTAGTTATATAAGCATATACATATATATTTGTAGTGAAAACACAGTACCCCATTGACATTCATGTGAATTTTTACTCTACTGCAGTTTTTTGGGGGGTCAATTGGGGCTACATTTTTTCATTAACCAGAGACCTGATCTCTGGGTAATGAATTTGAGCACAACATGAAACAGCAAGGTCGTGGGAGCATTAACCAGCCACTTGTAATGGCTGGTTATTTAATGCGTGCCTGTAAATGGGCCAATTTACGGGGGCACGTTAAGATAGCGCTCCACTCATAATCTAGCTCCATGTGTTTTGCTTAATTCAGAATGCATGTGAGGTCACTCGTAAATAGTAGGGAGAAGCACACCCAAAGATTGGGATATGATAATCTTTAATAGCCCACGTGAGCAACTTTTTGAGACTCCTGTCCCTTTATCAAGCTTATATAGGTAAATATCACAAACAATTTAGGGCGCGATCCGATATAGATCGCAGTTTGCGGCGCAAGCGAGGGAACCGGCGTCGCCCGCAGTTTCAGCTCGCAACTCGAGCTATCCCATATAGGTTGCCGTCAGATGCTAACGTGCCGTAAGTCTCACAAACCAGCGATGTCCAGAAATCTGCGTAAGTACAAATTTCTGGCGTCGCCAGTGACTTGCGCCACGTTAGAAACTGCCGGCGCCTATAAAACCTGACTAAAGTTTAAAACACCCGCACTGTCTAACACGCCTCCCTAACATAGCCCGCACTGTCTAACACGCCTCCCTAACATAGCCCGCACTGTCTAACCCTCTATCCGCTATCCCCCTCACTAGCCTAACAATAAAAAAGCTATTAACCCCTAAACCGCCGCTCCTTTACCCCGCCGCAACCTAATAAAGTTATTAACCCCTAAACCGCCGCTCCCGTACCCCGCCGCCAGCTATATTATATCTATAACCCCCTAAAGTGAGCCCCTAACACCGCCGCCATCTATATTAAAATTATTAACCCCTAATGTAAGCCCCTTACACCGCCGCCATCTCAATTAAAATGATTAACCCCTAATTTAATCTACCTACCCCGCCGCCAGCTATATTATCTATATTAACCCTAAGTATATTATAGTTAATATAGTTATTACATTATATATATTAACTATATTAACCCTAATTATATTAGGGTTAATATAGTTAATATAGTTACTATAGTATTTATATTAACTATATTAACTCTATCTAACCCTAACTAAATTTATATTAAATTAATCTAATTCATTTATAAACTAAAATATTCCTATTTAAATCTAAATACTTACCTATAAAATAAACCCTAAGATAGCTACAATATAATTAATAATTACATTGTAGCTATGTTAGGGTTAATATTTATTTTACAGGTAAATTGTTAATTATTTTAACTAGGTATAATAGATATTAAATAGTTATTAACTATTTAATATCTACCTAGTTAAAATAATTACCCAATTACCTGTAAAATAAATCCTAACCTAAGTTACAAATACACCTACACTATAAATAAATTTAATAAACTACAAACATCTATCTAAAAATACAATTAAATTAACTAAACTAAATTACAAAAAAAAACAAACACTAAATTACAAAAAATAAAAAAAAGATTACAAGATTTTTAAGCTAATTACACCTATTCTAAGCCCCCTAATAAAATAATAAACCCCCAAAATAAAAAAAATTCCCTGCCCTATTCTAAATTCTACAAATTTCAAAGCTCTTTACCTTACCAGCCCTTAAAAGGGCCTTTTGTGGGGCATGCCCCAAAGAATTCAGCTCTTTTGCATACAACAAATACAATACCCCCCCCCATTACAACCCACCACCCACATACCCCTATTCTAAACCCACCCAAACCCCCCTTAAAAAAGCCTAACACTACCCCCCTGAAGATCTCCCTACCTTGTCTTCACCACACCGGGCCGAACTCCTGATCCGATCCGGGCGATGTCTTCCTCCAAGCGGCAAAGAAGAATTCTTCCTCCGGCGATGTCATCCTCCAAGCGGCAAAGAAGAATTCTTCCTCCGGCGACGTCTTCCTCCAAGCGGCAGCAAAGTCTTCATTCTTCCGGCGGCATCTTCAATCTTCTTTCTTCGCTCCGCCGCCGCGGAGCATCCATCCCGGCTGACTGCTGAACTTGGAATGAGGTACCTTTAAATGACGTCATCCAAGATGGCGTCCGCCGAATTCCGATTGGCTGATAGGATTCTATCAGCCAATCGGAATTAAGTTAAAAAAATCTGATTGGCTGATTGAATCAGCCAATCAGATTCAAGTTCAATCCGATTGGCTGATCCAATCAGCCAATCAGATTGAGCTCGCATTCTATTGGCTGTTCCGATCATCCAATAGAATGCGAGCTCAATCTGATTGGCTGATTGGATCAGCCAATCGGATTGAACTTGAATCTGATTGGCTGATTCAATCCGCCAATCAGATTTTTTTTAACTTAATTCCGATTGGCTGATAGAATCCTATCAGCCAATCGGAATTCGGCGGACGCCATCTTGGATGACGTCATTTAAAGGTACCTCATTCCAAGTTCAGCAGTCGGCCGGGATGGATGCTCCGCGGCGGCGGAGCGAAGAAAGAAGATTGAAGATGCCGCCGGAAGACTGAAGACTTTGCTGCCGCTTGGAGGAAGACGTCGCCGGAGGAAGAATTCTTCTTTGCCGCTTGGAGGATGACATCGCCGGAGGAAGAATTCTTCTTTGCCGCTTGGAGGAAGACATCGCCCGGATCGGATCAGGAGTTCGGCCCAGTGTGGTGAAGACAAGGTAGGGAGATCTTCAGGGGGGTAGTGTTAGGCTTTTTTAAGGGGGGTTTGGGTGGGTTTAGAATAGGGGTATGTGGGTGGTGGGTTGTAATGGGGGGGGGGTATTGTATTTGTTGTATGCAAAAGAGCTGAATTCTTTGGGGCATGCCCCACAAAAGGCCCTTTTAAGGGCTGGTAAGGTAAAGAGCTTTGAAATTTGTAGAATTTAGAATAGGGCAGGGAATTTTTTTTATTTTGGGGGTTTATTATTTTATTAGGGGGCTTAGAATAGGTGTAATTAGCTTAAAAATCTTGTAATCTTTTTTTTATTTTTTGTAATTTAGTGTTTGTTTTTTTTTGTAATTTAGTTTAGTTAATTTAATTGTATTTTTAGATAGATGTTTGTAGTTTATTAAATTTATTGATAGTGTAGGTGTATTTGTAACTTAGGTTAGGATTTATTTTACAGGTAATTGGGTAATTATTTTAACTAGGTAGATATTAAATAGTTAATAACTATTTAATATCTATTATACCTAGTTAAAATAATTAACAATTTACCTGTAAAATAAATATTAACCCTAACATAGCTACAATGTAATTATTAATTATATTGTAGCTATCTTAGGGTTTATTTTATAGGTAAGTATTTAGATTTAAATAGGAATATTTTAGTTTATAAATGAATTAGATTAATTTAATATAAATTTAGTTAGGGTTAGATAGAGTTAATATAGTTAATATAAATACTATAGTAACTATATTAACTATATTAACCCTAATATAATTAGGGTTAATATAGTTAATATATATAATGTAATAACTATATTAACTATAATATACTTAGGGTTAATATAGATAATATAGCTGGCGGCGGGGTAGGTAGATTAAATTAGGGGTTAATCATTTTAATAGAGATGGCGGCGGTGTAAGGGGCTTACATTAGGGGTTAATAATATTAATATAGCTGGCGGCGGTATAGGGGGATTAGATTAGGGGTTAATAATTTTTATATAGGTGGCGGCGGTGTAAGGGGTCAGATTAGGGGATAGATAAGGTAGATGGCGGCGGTTTTAGAGGCTCACAGTAGGGGGTTAGTTTATGTAGATGGCGGCGGGGTCCGGGAGCGGCGGTTTAGGGGGTAATAACTTTATTAGGGATTTCGGGGGGGGGGGGTCGCGGTTGACAGGGAGATAGACATTGCGCATGCGTTAGGTGTTAGGTTTATTTTAGCAGATCGCGGTTGACAGGGAGATAGACATTGCGCATGCGTTAGGTGTTAGGTTTATTTTCTAGTTAGTTTAGGGAGTTACGGGGCTCCAATAGTCAGCGTAAGGCTTCTTACGGCTGCTTTTTGTGGAGAGGTGAAAATGGAGTAAGTTTTCTCCATTTTCGCCACGTAAGTCCTTACGCTGCATATTGGATACCAAACTGCGCGGGTTTGGTATACCTGCCTATGGCCCAAAAAACTGCGGGCGACGGCAGAAATATACGGGCGTAACTTCTAGGTTACGCCGTATATGTGATACCAAACCCGCGCAAATATTGGCGTCGCCGGCTTTTGCGGGCGACGATTTATATCGGATCGACCCCTTAATGCTTAACAATTAAAATGTGCTTCTCAAGATAAAAATGAAGCAAGATTCTTAACTAACGTTGGTATATATACAATGATACAGAAAAGAAAAATACTCATATGATCTCTGCACTTTTGTAGCCACAGGGCATTATTTAATATTTCCATAGGGATACAGAGTTTACATTTCAGGATTCTATTAGACCTACTCTTCATAAATGTTGATTTCTTTAGAATACTTACTTGAATGGAAAAACAAATCTTGACTGATACATAGCAGTTATATTTCAATTCTATAATTTTAATGATTGCTTTAGGCTTTACATTCATAAACAAATACATATGTTTTTTTTTTGTTTTTTTTAATATGTCTGGTATCATTACACTTACGTAAAACAAACAAACAAACAAACAAAAACCTCTTACTATGAACACTTGCTTGCATATTTTAATAATCAAAAGTATTAGATTAAAGTAAAAAAAAAAATTATTACAAAACATAACAAAGGACTGCACACTCAAAGAGGACATTTAAAATATTCAGTGCCCCTGGCAGCTATTCCAAAACAAATTGGATGTATTTTTCAAAGTACATCTAGTGACACAGACAGCCAACCCAAGAACAATTAGGGTGCACAATAAACCAGGGAATGGCAAAAACAATATGCATAAAAATAGCAAAACAAACTAGTGTATATATATAATTAACCAAGGTAGCGCACTCCTACTCGCCAATAATTCCTCCAAACCAGGGTGCATAAGCAAACAATAAGAACAATCAAATAATATGCTTTCCCTGGATTTAAGCACAGCACACTTTATTCAGCAGTGATGTTTCGGGGCATTCACCCCTTCCTCAGACCAGACGTCTGAGAAAGGGGTGAATTCCCCAAAATGTATGTGTGTGTATATATATATATATATATATATATATATATATACACAAGCATCTGCCATTATTATAAACATAAGATGGAGGATTAGTTACAGCTATTGGCTACAAGATGAAAAAAACAAGTGCACCTTCCCAGCCTTTTATATTTAAAAAGGCACAAATTACTTAAACAGTGCTTATTTTATTAACAGTGGCATACATTTTGAAATAAATTTCTTCCCACAATGCATATTTTCAAATTTGCTATTAAATTTAACAAATTTTCTTGCAAATCTTTTGTAGAAATAGAATTTTAGATTTCGATTCTTTTGCAAATGATTTAGGTTTTGTACATACTTGATATAAAAAAACAATTAGAATGCAGCTAATTTTAACTGCATACCCTTGTTAGGGACTCATTAAAAAAATCACACAAGAGAAGGACTCAAAGTATTGTAAAACAAAGTTTTGCTGCCTATAAGCAGTCATATGTTCACCTTTATCCAAGCCCTAATTATTTTTATAGCCTTAACCTACTTTGGGCTCCATGTACTAAAATGTTAGCGTACAAGCTTATCAACTCGAAAAGTTGTCTGCTCGCCTTTGCTGCATACGGGCAGTGGACAAAGAGGATCCACTGCCCTTATGTATCATTACATGCTCAAGTGAGCATGTAAAGCTAACCCCTTTTCTCGCATGGCCAATTACATGAGAGAAGAGGCTGTCAATCTCAGGAGAGAACAAGCTCTCAGTTACTTCTCCTAACTACCTCTTACACAGTAGGAAGCAGACTTGCATATGTGAGCCTGCCCCTCAAGGTCTCCGGAGAAGCTTACGCTGCTAAGTATATGGAGCCCTTTGTATTTATCATTACATTATGCTCTGTTTAGACAGTATTATTTTTTTGCATTGGGGTTTGAAGTCATGTAATATGTCAATGGCAATTTTTTCGTATGGACTTGTTGCCTACATTTAATTAGAATAACATTCAATTATGAGGTTCATAGTCTACAAAGACAATTAGTAAACCTGAACATCTCATTTTAAAACTGTGTTATACCTTTTATGTTACATTGTTTTAAATGTTATTTTATTTTGCTTGTCTCTAGACAATAGCCCAATACATAAAGGAGAGTATTTATTAAAGTGGGATTTGTCTTAAAATTTAGATATGTAGAGAGATACTGCATATAGTAATAAACCATACTCTTATGTAGAGCAAGAGAGACATTTCTAATATTACATCATGCATCCATAAATAGAATATCTACACAAAAATGCAAAACAAACAAAGAACTACTGATATCTTCAATATTTTTCCATGTACATGTTTTATAAAATGCCTGTAACTTTTTGGGCTATTTAAAGCTTTTTATTGGCTTAATGACTTACTGGGCCCCATTTATCAAATGGCAAAAGCAACTTTGGGTGCTGGCATTTCTTAAGACCACAGCTGCTTAACCTTTTCAGCACCTAAAGTGAGGCATATGGAAATCATCTCAATCTAATCTGATCTAGATGATTCAATAGAGCAAATCATATCCCATCTGAATTGCTCTATTGGATTAACTGTTGGGACTTTTGGCGTGAGGTCCTGGATGGCATTGTCACCCACTGGATACACAGGTGCTGGAGATAATCTATTCTGATCTGGATGATTGACAGCCTCTGCTAGCAGCCGATTAATCATCCACAAGCAGGGAGCTGCATTGCACAATGTTTAAATGCGGACAGCGTATGCTGTGTGCTCATTGTTAGGTCCAGAGTACATGATTCATGGTAGGGCATCATGTCTGCCTGAACTTTAATAAATGGAACCCATTTTGTCCAATTGGTAATGCATCATGATTTCCAATGACTTTTGACATATCTATTTATCTATCTATCATCATCTATCATCTATCTATCTATCTTACACTTATTTTTGTTATAGCTTATGTTTTAAATATTTTCTTTAATTAACAGATCAAGACCCAAAGTACAATACAATGGATATGCTGGTCACGAAAACAGTAATGGACAAGCATCATTTGAAAATCCTATGTATGATACAAACTTAAAACCTACAGAGGCAAAAGCTGTTAGGTTTGACACAACACTAAACACAGTATGTACAGTGGTATAGCCTTTGGTATCCAATTTGACTGATTCATAGCCATACCTCTGAATGGACAAGCAGAAAATCCATCGGTGCCCTAAACCAATATCTCAACCCTTTCTGGCTTTGCTGCAGCAATCGTTTATCAGCAAACAATACATGCAGCCGAAAGTCCTGGTTAAAATTAGTCAAGTCTTCTAAAGATCAAAACAAGAATGTTCCTTCATTTACAGTGGGATTAAAATACCCGGCTGCAATTGCTTACCATCAAGGAACACTTATGGAAGATAATCAAGTCACGCCACGTTGTTATTTTAATGCCTCATACTTTGAAATTTGTATGTGGTTGGATGCCTTCCATTTGCAATATTTTGGGCACTTGGGTATATCCTTTGGGTACTGTGATAAATGATGGCACCACAGTATGCTCTTTTATATCTTATTGGACATGAATGTTCTGAAGAAATAAAAACGTTATATTTGAAGGAGAGGACAACCTTACCTGTGGTTGCACAGACATCAAAATGCTTTACCATAAAATCAATGAAACTTTTTTGACACTTAAAGCAGCCAGATATTTCAGGCACTGTTTGTGCACTGAGTGGTTTGCTAACTTTCTCATTCAGCTAATGTTGCAAAATATTACTGCACAATTTTTTTGCACTAGTGTGTTTGGAGTGACTGAGTACCATACCATAAAACAGGGTTTATAACTACAATGTTTCCATTGTTTCAAGATTTTCACAACCATTTCTCATGTATTTTATAACACATATAAGGTTTTATTTTAGACCATCAATTTAGAAAGTTTATTTTCGGAAAACATGAAGTTGTTTCATTTTAGCAATGAGATTTACATCCTCATAAACCACCATCTGACATTGCATCAAGAAGCAGCAGTCAACTTTTGTACGATATATATTTTATGTCTTATTTTCTTATAAAAAAAGAACTATATAAAACAGGGTGTCAGTAATAAATATTTGTATCACATAATTAAATAGCAGGTGGTTGGTAGCTGCCACTTTCCATGTAAAAGTGTGAATAGTAATTTATTTAAAAAAAGGCAACAACAACATGAACAACATTAGACTTGGTTTCATCCCCCAAAATAGATTTACTTTTTTAATTTGCTGTTATTTATTTGATTCCAGAGCCCTAATATTAACATTTGAAACTGTTTTATAATCACAATTATTTGTGTTTACAGTATACACATTTGTTAAATAATACATTTGAAAAAATGTTAATATATCATGGTTATTTTATGAAAAATTAAGGTTTCAAAGGACTATTATCAAATACGCAATTTTGATTTGCACGTTAAACTATGATTATTCCCAATTAATTTGGCTCACTGTTAGATACATGTAAAGTTAGCTGTTGATACATTTCTTACAAATTTTGTTGTAGTAACCACAGATGTCAATGTTATCAACTCGTATGTTTTTACATCTTAAGATTTCTGGGTTTTGATTAAGAATGTTCCGATTTCTTAACAAACAATAGGCATAACTGATTTTTTTTTTTTTTTTAAATCATGAAGATCAATGGAATATTTAAAAGTGCAATTAAAACTTTTATACAATTAAATCCTACCACAGAGTGGACTTGATTCACTAAAAGTCTGTCTAGCCTCTTCAACAGTAGCTTCATGAAATGAACCCTTTATTGGAAAGTAAATTGATATCTGGTAAAATCATGATTCACAAATCAAATTCAGTATGCATAAAAGTATAAACTTATTTATCTCAGATTTTCTTTCCCATTTCATTATAGGATTATACTTCCCAAAATGTAGTGGGGTTCAGTTATCCTTTCCTACTCCAGGGAACAAACCAGCACCAACTCAAAATGTTCCAAGATATATAATTTGGAGGTGTTGGGAAAATAACAAAATGACTAGAGGTGGGCAAGAGGGAAACCATTTTATATTTCAGTTAAGCACTTCCCACTACCACAGCTTATTATTTAAGACATGGCTCTAATAGTGTAAACATCTGGGGGAATTTTATGCTTCAAATTGTTTTCTCTTCTCCCTCCAGTCTTTTACCAGGGACCTCTGCTTACAATTTTCTTTAGAGATTAAAGTTGAATGGTTATGATAATGGTTACAATAATGCCTAAAATATACTTACTCTTATAAGTGATAAATAAATCCAAAAGGTTTTGAACATTTATATAGTGTTGTTATTTGCATCAATATTATTTAATAATACATTGAATATCAGCTTACAATTAAGAATGGGAAGAGAAGATAAAATAATGTTAATTAGTTACTGCCCTAAGAGGTTCCTTTAAAAAATCAAGTAACAAAACCTTGACATATCAATTTCATCTGAGATACATTTATTAAGAGATAGTATAATTTGTTTTATAAAACCAAAGAAAATATAAGTAACCACCATATTATCAGTTAGGAAGTATACCGCATAACTGGACAAATTAACAGGTGCTAATTGTCAAACATACCATATAAACAATTTTTTATAACATTTTGAACCCACAAATATCCAAATTGATTGACTACAGGTGAATCTCGAAAAATTAGAATATTGTGCAAAAGTTCATTTATTTCACTAATGCAACTTAAAAGGTGAAACTAATGAGATAGACTCATTACATGCAAAGCAAGATAGTTCAAGCCGTGATTTGTCATAATTGTGATGATTATGACTTACAGCTCATGAAAACCCCAAATCCACAATCTCAGAAAATTAGAATATTACATGCAATCAATAAAACAAGGATTGTATATAGAACACTATCGGACCTCTGAAAAGTATAAGCATGCATACTGTATGTACTCAGTACTTGGTTTTGGCCCCTTTTGCAGCAATTACTGTCTCAATGCGGCGTGGCATGGAAGCTATCAGCCTGTGACACTGCTGAGGTGTTATGGAAGACCAGGATGCTTCAATAGCGGCCTTCAGCTCTTCTGAAATTGCTTGGTCTCATGTCTCTCATCTTTCTCTTGGCAATGCCCCATAGATTCTCTATGGGGTTCAGGTCAGGCGAGTTTGCTGGCCAATCAAGCACAGTAATCCCACGGTCATTGAACCAGGTTTTGGTGCTTTTGGCAGTGTGGGCAGGTGCGAAGTCCTGCTGGAAAATGAAGTCAACATCCCCATAGAGCTTGTCTGCAGAAGGAAGCATGAAGTGCTCCAAAATCTCCTGGTAGATGGCTGCGTTGACCCTGGACTTAATGAAGCACAGTGGACCAACACCAGCAGATGACATGGCTGTGGAAACTGTGGAAACTTCACACTGGACTTCAAGCATCTTGCAGTGTGTGCCTCTCAATTCTTCCTCCATACACTGGGTCCTTGATTTCCAAATGAGTTTCAAAATTTGCTCTCATCAGAAAAGAGGACTTTGGACCATTGAGCAACAGACCAGGTCTGTTTTTCTGTAGCCCAGGTAAGAAGCTTCTGACGTTGTTTGTTGTTCAGGAGTGGCTTGACAAGAGGAATACGACATTTGAAGCCCATGTCCAGGATCTGTCTGTGTGTGGTGGCTCTTGATGCACTGACTCCAGCCTCAGTCCACTCCTTGTGAAAGTCCCCAACACTTTTGAATGGCCTCTTCCTGACAATCCTCTCCAGGCTGCTGTCATCCCTGCTGCTTGTAAACCGTTTTCTTCCACACTTTTCCCTTCCACATAACTTTCTATTAATGTGCTTTGATACAGCATTTTGGAAACATCCAATTTCTTTTGCAATTAGCTTTTGAGGCTTTCATTCCTTATGGAGGGTGTCAATGATGGTTTTCTGCACAACTGTCAGGTCAGCAGTCTTTCCCATGATTGTGATTCCTACTGAACCAGACTGAGAGACCATTTAAAGGCTCAGGAACCCTTTGCAGGTGTTATGGCTTAATTAGCTCGTTAGAGTGGGACACTTTGAGCCTAGAATATTGCACCTTTTCACAATATTCTAACTTTATGAGATTGTGGATTTGGGGTTTTCATGAGCTGTAAGCCATAATCATCACAATTATGACAAATCACGGCTTGAACTATCTTGCATTGCATGTAATGAGTCTATCTCATATATTAGTTTCAACTTTTAAGTTGCATTAGTGAAATAAATGAACTTTTGCACAATATTCTAATTTTTCGAGTTTCACCTGTAATCTGTACTTCTATTTATTTTGTGTCTTATGCCATTTTAGATTGATTTTTTTTTTTTTTTTGGGATTAGTAAAGCCTCAATTAGTTCTCAAACTAAATAGGAGAGAAATGTACCTACTGTATCTTCACATAACCTGAGATGCATTTTGCTTATTGAGTTTAATAAAGCAAGTAGAGATTTTTTTTTTTACTGCATTAGCACTAACACATAGCTAATACACGTATTCATACTAACTTTAAATATGTGCACATGCACACGTATATACATAAAGAGAGAGTGAATGAAAAAAAGTATTTAATGTGCAACACCTACTGAGAGATTTGTTTTTGTCACTTTGATAATTACATAATCAATAATATTATATAGTCTCCTTTAAAATATGGTACTCTTGTAACTATATGTACAATGTGAGAAAAACGATCTTAAAAAAAACCCAATATACTACATACCATTTTTTTACCACTCAGGACTCAGAGAACACTGCTGGTCCAGAGTAAAAAATGCAACTGATCCAATCAAGCAGTGCTAGTTCCACATCTGAGTCATGCGACTGTATTTTTTTTTTTACCATAAAAGCCCTTTAATAATAGATAATAACTATTTTTGTAATCGGTACAATTAAAAATCAAATTAGTTTTTGTAGATGTCACTTTTTAAAAATAATGAAATCATCTTAATATACTTAACATTTTAAATCATATTAATAGATAAACCATTGTACATTTTTGATACAAACTTTAAAAATGTTATAAGTAAAATTTAAAATGTAGACAAATCAATAGATTTAATGGAATATTTTTTGTACCTAAAGAAACTATATTTCTTTCATGCAAGTGGTGAGAGTCCATGATCCATTACTCCTGGTATTTACTCTTCCCTGCCACTAAGAGTAGGCAAAGATTCCTAGACCCCAATAGCTCTATAAAACCCCTTCCACCTTACAGGTACCTCAGGCTTGTCTTTGCCTCCATTGGTGGAAGGTTAAAAATGAAGATGTGCAAACCATTCTACAGTGAAAGGAGTTTTCAGTCTATTTACTCTTCCCTGCCACTAAGAGTAGGCAAAGATTCCTAGACCCCAATAGCTCTATAAAACCCCTTCCACCTTACAGGTACCTCAGGCTTGTCTTTGCCTCCATTGGTGGAAGGTTAAAAATGAAGATGTGCAAACCATTCTACAGTGAAAGGAGTTTTCAGTCTATGTTGTGGCCTGTTTTCCATTCAGAGTAAAGTGTTTGTCAGAGGGATGTATATGGGGTATTTTTGTCACTATTCATCCATATTGTTCGCAGGGACTTGTCTTTTGCCTCATCCTATGGATCTACAATATACTCCTATTCCATAACCTCTGCTAATATGTTTCAGTACTGGATTGGCTTTCTACTGGTTATTTACTGGCAGATAAGTGTCTATTGTTAATATCATATTTTTTATATGACACTCTGTAACCTTGGATTATTATAATTATATATTTATTAAAATGTATAGCTTTGGGACAGATTCTTAAAATTATTATGATTCCCCTTTAAATGTTTTGTGCTCGTCAGATTTTGGCACACAGAGTTTAGTTTGTATTTTTTAATCGCGTGTCAGCGTTCTGGTCTGTGTTCATCGGAATAGTGCACTTGAGCTCTTGGGTTCGCGTATATCAGGTTTATTTCACACACTCAGGAGTGTTAATTTATCTCGCGCTTTAGCTTTTGGGTTAGCAAGTGTTGGGTTAGCGAGTATATGCCTCTAGTACGTGTATGTAGGGTTTGGGCATGCTAATCTCCCTTTTGGTATCTTAGTTGTAACATATGTCTTCTATTCAGCTGAGTGCTATCCAGGCTTTAGGTGTGGAGTCTACTTGTCTCCTGCTTTATTTTTGTTTTGGGTTAGCACACTTTAGTCCTGTAAGTTTTATTAAGCTTCTTTTGGAAGGGGTACATTTTTCCATTGCTCAAGAGCTTTTTTTTTTAAGGGCATATATTTATTTATACTATTATACATACTATTATACATACTATAATGGAGACTTCTGATTCTGTCCCTAAATCTTCCTTAAAAGCTGTGTCCTCTGAGCACTTTCCTACCAATACTAAATTTGTGTATTGTAAAGAAGCTGAAGTATCTCTTCAAGCTTATTTATGTGACTTATGTTTAAAAATGTTAATACATTCTGACCAACCTAATGCTGCTTCTTTGGGTATTATTGCTCCTTAAAGGAAGCTATACAGATTTTGCTCCAGTTGTGAAAGACCTCATCAAATCTACCTTTTCTGAAATGTTGGTAGCTCTTCCACCTTTAAGTAAGCTAAAAAGTTCAGTGCAAAATATATTTTCTACTAGTGTAATACTAATCCTGTTGTATTTTCAGAAGGAAAAGTTTCCTCTGGTGATGAGGAATCTTTTTCTGATGTTGAACCTGATTCATTCTCTTTTTTATTTAAAGTTGAACATATTTGTTCCCTTTTAAAAGAGGTTTTGCTTACTTAAGGGTTTAAAGGCAAATTGTTCACAAAACGTTTATGGGGTATATAAATAGAGGTTTAACTGTAGATAAAGTTTGTAATTAGCATGCATTAGCTATTTTGCTGCTAAAGCTGCCAAAAAATAGGAAAAACCTTGCAGTCCATAATGCACACTAGTTATAGAGCTAGGGATTTTCCCTCACTCCCTAACTAGCATGCTGATAGCCAGCCCTCATGGAAATATCAGAAATGCTGACGATCTATGCAAACAGCACTCAGCTGTTTTTGCCTCTTTGCTCCATAAATATTTGCTGGGATCTAACGCCCTCTCCTCTCCTCACCATTACTACGAAATGTAATTACCCTTTGCAGACAGGGAGCTGAAAATTTCACAAACAACTCTGTAAAATGATCTCAGGATCAAATTCCTTTTTTTAGGATACTATATTTGACATTATTAAGATTAATGTTAAAAACATGTATTTGGCAGTTCTTTCTAGAAGAACTATATGAACTTAAGTCAGCTTTTGGGTTAGCAAGTGTCGGGTTAGCGACTATATGCTTCTAGTACGTGTATGTAGGGTTTGGGCATGCTAATCTCCCTTTTGGTATCTTAGTTTTCACATATGTCTTTTATTCAGCTGAGTGCTATCCAGGCTTTAGGTGTGGAGTCTACTTGTCTCCTGTTTTATTTTTGTTTTGGCTTAGCACACTTTAGTCCTGTAAGTTTTATTAAGCTTCTTTTGGAGGGGGTACATTTTTCCATTGCTCAAGAGCTTTTTTTTTTTTAAGGGCATATATTTATTTATACTATTATACATACTATAATGGAGACTTCTGATTATGTCCCTAAATCTACCTTAAAGCTGGGCCCTCTGAGCCCTTTCCTACCAATGTTACATTTGTGTATTGCAAAGAAGCTGAAGTATCTCTTCAAGCTTATTTATGTGACTCATGTTTAAAAATGTTAATACATTCTGACCAACCAAATGCTGCTTCTATGGGTATTATTGCTTCATAAAGGGAAGCTATACAGATTTTGCTCCAGTTGTGAAAGACCTCATCAAATCTCCCTTTTCTGAAATGTTGGTAGCTCTCCCACCTTTAAGTAAGCTAAAAGGTTCAGTGCAAAATATACTTTCTACTAGTGTAATACTAATCCTGTTGTATTTTCAGAAGGAGAAGTTTCATCTGGTGATGAGGAATCTTTTTCTGATGTAGAACCTGATCCATTTTTTTAAATTTAAAGTTGAACATATTTGTTCCCTTTTAAAAGAGGTTTTGCTTACTTAAGGGGTTAAAGGAACATTGTACACACAAACTTTATGGGGTATATAAATAGAGGTTTAACTGTAAAGTTTGTAATTAGCATGCATTAGCTATTTTGCTGCTAAAGCTGACAAAAAATAGGAAAAATCTTGCAGTGCGTAATGCACACTAGTTATAGAGCTAGGGATTTTCCCTCACTCCCTAACTAGCATGCTGATAGCCAGCCCTCATGGAAATATCAGAAATGCTGCCGATCTACACAAACAGCACTCAGCTGTTTTTGCCTCTTTGCTCCATAAATCTTTGCTGGGATCTAACTCCCTCCCCTCTCCTCACCATAACTACAAAATGTAATTACCCTTTGCAGACAGGGAGCTGAAAATTTCACAAACAACTCTGTAAAATGATCTCAGGATAAAATTCTTTTTTTTTTGGGATGCTATATTTGACATTATTAAGATTAATGTTAAAAACATGTCTTTGACAGTTCTTTGTTGAAGAGCTATATGAACTTAAGTCCTAGTCTGCTGATATGGTGTCTAAATCCCGACTTTTATCTCTTTCTTTTCAAGGAAATACATTGTTTGGCTCTGATTTGGATTATATCATTTCTGGTGTTATTGGAGATAATGAGGATTTCCTTTCTTAGGACAAAAACTCCAAGGGGAAATCTAAAGTCTACATTTTTTTTTGTTCATTTTGTCAGAACAAGGAACAGAATGTTGATTCATCCTCTCAGAAGCAAAGCACCTCTAGCCCAGCCAGGAGGCCTTGTTATAACTGGAACAGACCTAAGCAAGCCAAAAAATCCACCCTTACTTCCAAGTCTCCATGAAGGTGTGGCCACTGATCCAGAGGCTCTGGTAGCTAAAAGTGTTGTAAGCCTGTCTGAATCTCACTCTTTTCCCCTCTGGTGCTCTTTGTATGGAAGTACTGGGACTCATGATTGCAACTTCAGATGCAATGTCATTTGCTTGATTTCATATGAGACCTCTTCAGCTTTGTATGCTTCATCAGTGGTGCAGGGATTATATTCAGCTATCTCAAAAAAATGTATAGATCAAAGTCAGATTCATGGGGCTTCTTTTGCTCATCCTACCTGGATGCCAATACATGTTCTAGAACTCTGTGCTATTTTAAAGGCTCTTCAGACTTTGCCTCTGTTGAAATTGGAGTCTCATCTCCATTTTCAATCAGACAATGTCACAGTAGTTGCTCATATCAATTATCAGGGGGAACCCACACTCTCAAATTATCTCATGGGCAGAAGTAAATTCCTGTCTAATTTCTGCAGTTCATATTCCAGCAGTGAACATTACAACTGTAAAACAGATTTTTCTCAGTTGTCAGTCTCTGCATCTAGTGGAATGGTCTTTTCACCAGGATGTGTTCAATCAGATTGTGGATCTTTATGGTCTCCCAGAGATAGATCTGATGGCTTATCATTTGAACAACAAAATTCCCAGGCATTTTGCAAATTACAGTGACACTCAGGCAGAGTTTGTGGATGCACTAGTAGCTCATTGATCATTTCAGTTTGCTTATCTGTTCCCTTCTCTGGTTCTTCTTTCCAGAGTGATTTCCAAGATAAGGCTAGATAAATCATCAGTAATCCTGATTGCTATAACTTGGCCTTACAGGATTTGGTGTGCAGATCTGGTTCAGATGTCCAGCTGTTCTCCTTGACCTCTTCCAATTAGACCAGACCATCTGTCTCAAGGTCCATTTTTGAATCCATATCTCAAATCTTTAAGCTTGATGGCATGAAGATTAAACATTTAGCTCTTAAGCATATAGGTTTCTCAGATTCTGCAAGGCAGCTACTTGGTAATCTTTGCATACTTTTACTAAATTCTACAATTTTGATATTTTTGCATTTTCTAATGCAGCCAGTGGATCACTGGAAACAAATTAAAGGGGAGAAAATTTTTGAGTAAACTGTCCCTTTAAGTCCTTCAGGCAGTTGTATCAGATTGATTTATTTGTGTCTGTTGTTTTAATTTTAATTGCATAAAAAAGCCTTTTTGGGTTCTTGTAGGGTTGTGAATTTAGTTTTTCATTGAAAAAAGATGTTTATTTAATCCCACCTTTTGTGTTGTATTGCTCATGGACTCAACAGCTCGGTTATTAGTTCCCAGGGGTAATGGATTAAGGACTCTGATCACCTGTATGAAAGAATACATAATTTATCCTTACCTGGGGAATTCATTTTTGTCATGGTGGTGAGAGTCCACGATACACTACCCTATGTTTTTTATGCTGTTTTTTTTCTTAAGCGCATCTTTTTTTCCCCTGATCCTTTTATTTTTGCTCTTGTTTTTCCTAACTCATTTTGCTTGGCTATAGGTTAGACTGAGATACCTGTGAGTTTTTCTTTAGAGCTATTGGGGTTTGGGAATATTTACCTCCTCCAAGTGTTAGGGAAGAATAATTACCAGGAGTAATAAATTGTGGACTCTCACCACCATGAAAGCAATGAATTAATCAGGTAAGCATAAATTATGTTTTCACATTGCACATGTGTGATGTCACAAATAATGACATTTGTGATGCAATGTGTGATGTAATTCATTTCCCGAAAATATGAATCAGATGTGGTTCAATTTTAGAATTACTTTTTTTTTAATGTTTAAATGGGAGATTTCAGATATGTATTATGCTATTTTTAATGTTAATAACACATATGATAGAATATTGTAATGTCTTGCCCCCAGCATATTTTAACATAAACCTTTCTAGGCAAAAGTTTAGGGGTGGCAATGGTACAAACAAGGTGCTAGTATATTGGTACATTAAAAGAAGAATTTTATTGCCCAGTCTGTATTTATCTATTACACATATTTTCACAATGTGTGTAGTATTCAAATTCCTCATCTTTTGGTGATTTTAAGCACCCATTCTTATCAATTTAATGTTGTCATGGGAAAATCTCATGTTCAACCTGAGTATTTTGTTGATTTAATTTCAATAGTATTTTATTCAATTAAAAACTAGTTAATTTGCCTGAATTATTTATTTAATATTATCTGATTTCTTAGACTGAGATTGAGTGAACTGTTGAAAATAGTTTTTATCCTATACAATTTTACAGTGATTGTGAATTAAAAATAAATAAAAATTAAATTAAAAAAAAATATAGTGAAATACTTTGCATAAATGAAGTCATAGAACTTGAAAATCTCATGGAAATAATGTGACATATCTCTTCTTATAGATTGAAGTAGACAACTTGAAATATCTGAATAAATTAGTTTATTTACTTTAAGTTTATTAATTTTGGTTTGGAATAACTTTAAATATCTCAAACTATGTAACTAATTCTAACCCATTCAAATGTTATGAAATTTGTAAGTAAACACAAATGAATATTGCTTAAAAAATACTTAAAAAATATTCAACAGTGCATGTACAAATAACATGTTACCATTTCATTATTTTTTTCTAGAAATTGTCCTTAACAAACAAATATCTTTAAAACAACTGGTTTATTTTGCACATGTTTTAAAAAGCACAATGTAGATAGAAAGATACCATATTATTTTCATGTTAAATCGCAACTGCATACGTTTGGATCTTTTTCACATACGTAATTAAGACAATTCCTAAGTGGCGTCACAGACACACACAAGCAAACTCTTAAATGTACCAAAAACTAATTAGCAAATATTTTTTGTTATGATGGTATCTAATCTGAAAACATTGTTCTAAGTATTATTTAAAAAGAGAAAGCATACTTAATACACAAACACAAACATAACTGTATGTATGTGTATGTATATATATATATATATATATCTATATATATATATATATCTATATATATATATATATATATATATATATATATATATATATATATATATATACACACACACACTTGAGTATATACATATACACAAAGAAATTTGTAAATATGATCATGTGTGGGTTGCTGAATTTGAAAAAAATAAATGGATTGTGGGCATATTGGAATAAAAATATTCAACCTAAACACCCCCTGGAGATGTCTGAAGGGTTCAGTCATTGAACAAGGCTGAATTTACAGTAGACAAGGTTTTATTAAATCTGAAAATACTTCAAGCATATATTTTCATGAAAAAAATCAGCAAATAAGCCTAATTATCTTGTGTATATGTCTGTTACAAAATTGTGAACTATTTAGATACTATTAAAATAAAACAAGAGTTGTCAATTTAGCATGCAGTTAAATGTAAACCAAAAGAAATGATGAACACAATAATTATAGATTTTTTTGTGTGTGGTGAAACTATATAAACTGGAGGGACTCTCACAATCTTATTGAATCTATGGGACATATTAACAGGATCCCCTTATGTGCACATGGAGTGAATAGACATTCAAAACATTATAGAATTTTGAGGAACTAATGTATCAGTCTGTTACACCCTTGATGCAAACAAAAAAAACAAACAATTTTTAGTGTAATATGAGTCATATAAGGTCATTGTTCATCAGTAACCTGGGTTACTACCTTTGATATGGAAAGGATCCCATTACAATTTTATGATACAAATGGTGACAAAAAAATGAAGGGCCAAACTATAATAGAAAAGGAAGTAATGAAACAAATGTTACAGTTTATATAAAATGTATCACATTTATTTAAACGTGGCAAATAAAGGACACATTCAAAACTGCAAAATATATATATGCAATCAAATTAAACCCTTTTCATTATAAAGTTACTGAATATTGTACTCAATCTATGTGATGTAAACGTTAAAAAAATGTATTGAAGTGTTTTACATATATCTAATGAAAATAGGCTTAGAAGAAATTACACAAATACATATATATTTACTGGGAACACACAGTTCCCATAGATCGCTATGTTAAGGCACTTTTCAGTGCTGTTTTTATTTCTAACACCCCACACCTGACAACTGTAGCCCCCAAAAAACAGCTTAGTGCATGTTTTCCTTTGAGCCATGTTAATCTCCAGCAATTAAAATGTTAAAAACTTATTCTTACCAGCCACATTGTTAGGCAAACATTTGTTTTCAATATACTGCTGCTTTATATGACCTGATTTCTAAAACAATCGAATAGAAACAGTATCCTTATATAATGTTAATAGTTTTTCATTATAATAATGTAACCACACTAACTATGCATCTATGTGTTATTTTCTAAATGTGTTAATTCATATACATATATGCACATTAGCAAGAAAAATTTGAAGTTCCCTGATTCAAAGTAGTTATGATGGAATTGTACCTGTTTGATCTGAGTTGAATGCAATTCTTTAAGGTAGAATATGCTATAATTGACTTCTATGGCATGGGGGGGAAAAATACAACAGCTTGTTCAAGCTCAATATTTTAGTCTTAAAGGGACAGTCAAGTCCAAAAAAAACTTTGATGATTTAAATAGGGCATGTAATTTTAAACAACTTCCCATTTTACTTTTATCACCAATTTAGCTTTGTTCTCTTGGTATTCTTAGTTGAATGCTAAACCTAGTAGGTTCATATGCTAATTTCTTAGACCTTGAAGACTGCCTCTAATCTGAATGCATTTTGACCACTAGAGGGCATTAGTTCATGTGTTTCAAATAGATAACATTGAGCTCATGCACAGAAAGGGACCTAGGATTGAGCACTGATTGGCTAAAATGCAAGTCTGTGAAAAGAACTGAAATAAGGGGGCAGTTATCAGAAGGTTAGATACAAGGTAATTACAGAGGTAAAATGTGTATTATTATAACTGTGTTGGTTATGAACAACTGGGGAATGGGTTATAAAGGGATTATCTTTCTTTTTAAACAACAAAAATGTTGGTGTTGACTGTCCCTTTAACATATCCAATTGAATAAATCAGTCCAAAGGAGAAAGGATATTATATTATTGAAATAGTAATAGGTGCTGAATAAAACATTGAAGACAGACAGGTAATTTTTAGAAAATGATAACAAAAATGTTTATATTTGGTTAATTGTCAATCAATTTTGACAATTCCAGTTTTCTTTTTATTATTTATTTATTTCACCTACATTCTAAATGTGCAGAAAATTGAAAGATAATAAAGGGGAAAATATAGATACATGTGCTGCATATGCAAATTATAACTAATTTATAAGTGTTATGTGTCATTTTTTTAACAATTCTCAATCTTCCTTTCCTAACCCCTATGTAGCATGTTGGTATGTTAGTTATCAGTAATATTTAATATGATAATAGTCATTAATGAAAAATACATCATTTATTTTATAAAAAAAAACAAAAAAACAAAAAAAACAAAAAACATTAGGATCATTGACAAAAATATCAATACATCTTATAGAAGAAAAATATATACAACAGCTCATGCTTTACTGATATCCAGTCACATGCTTGTATATCACTTACCATGCCTTTTTCAGGTTAGCTGCAATAATATATTTTTTTCTTTCATAAAATATTTTGGACAAAAAAACTGCAAAAGAAAAAAAAAGTGAGAATGCTGATTTATCCATAATCGACGCCACTCCATTTATGTCATTAGTCCATCTCACCACATGCTGCTGACATGAAGTAGGTGCAAAAGAATCTTTTGTACAGAGATATATTTTTTATGAAAAATTTGTAAAATTATTAAATATGCTGTAATTTTGAATAATGTAGCTAAATTGTTAAAATAAATGTTTTTACAAAACATAAAAATGTAATTTCCCAAGATTGCAACTGTATCATCAATAGCTGATTTTCATTTTTTATCCTACAACATATGTAACATTGAAGTGGCCTGTTGAAATAAACTTTAACATTTTTGACAACACAGAAAAAAATTATTATAAGATATTGTAATATAGCTTGTGCAATGTCACCTTATTATACAAAAGACAAAGATCAACATTTTAATTAAATATTTGATTTAGATTTCCATTTTTTTGTGTTACAGTTTTTATTTCTCTAAACAATTTATATTTGTAATTATAATCTTGACATGGGTATTAACTTAAATTCAGACAATTTAATTAAATTAGTGGTTAATATTTTGTTTGTTTGTGGTGTGCCATGTAAATAAGTGTAAAATGTTGTTACATTGTGAAGCATACATTTAAGTTAAAAAATATACTTTTATTGGAAAAATACAGGTAAGTCTTTCTAACCATAGAGCATTTCATCACGTAAAATCTATGATATTCTAGATGTGTGATTTCATTTAAAGAGACACAAGTCAAAATTAAACTTTCATGATTCACATAGAGCACACAATTTTAAACAACTTTCCAATTCACTTCCATTATCTAAATGTGCACAATCTTTTAATATGCACACTTTCTGAGGCACCATATCGTACTGAGCATGTGCAAGATTCACAGACTATATGTTTATGCAGTTTGTGATTGGCTGATTGCAGTGGGAAGGAAAATAGAACGGATTATAAAATGTGTCAGAAATAAATCTACTACTTGTTTGAAATTCAAACAAAATGCTTTTGTATTGTCTTTTAATGCATTTACTGATTTTGCAATGTTGCTGTGTTTAGTGGTCCTTTCAAAAGGAAGATCCAATTTATCATAACTTATTTGTAAATATTTTGGCAGCTTTGCTAATTTCCTCAATTAAAATATTAGAAACAGATTTTGTAAAAAAAAAAGACTAATTAAACTAAATTGCATTACACATATTATATAAATATTAGCTAAATAAATAAATAAATATATACATTACATTTAAAATATAGTTTTATTATTGTTTATGGCACATAATGTTATTCATTAGAAAGGTATTAAGTAACTGACATTTTAAACTAGTTGATTTGAATAGCAATCTACACACATCATATGATATATACCATATTGAAACATTTTTTAACTGTCAGTAGTAAATTAATTTGGATATTGCTATTACTCTAGCTATCATAAACATGGGCATGTTTTCTACCAATGAATCTATCTAGCAGTCTTTAAAAATCTATAGTTAATCTGAATTCACAATTCTTAAAAAGGACTATCCCAATAACTGTCAATCTATATACAGGATGACAATTTGATAGTAGTATCCAACCTATCTGAACACCCTTCGCACAAAATTGTGTTTTATTTTTGGATGTTCCTATTTTTACAGTCTTGACCATATTAAAACACAATTGGACCTCTTATATAAGTGTGTTTTTGTATATTGATCCTACGTTATGGGTTAATTTCTCATATGTCTTATTCTGCTAGATAGGACACTATGGCCTAGATTCAATAAAACCCATTGGTGAAACTAATATCTTGCAATAAAAATTAGCAACTAAAAAACTGTTCAATACAAAAAGATTTTTAGTTACTGTTCATCACCTCTGAGAGTTGCAAGTATCTCTCCCTTATATTCAGTTGAATAAAAACAAAAATACCATAAGAACTAAATGGGCTCCATGTACTAAGCGGCGGGTGGACAGCTTTTCAACTAGCAAAGCTGTCCGCCCACCTTCGCTACACACGGGCAGCAAATCTGTTGATCCACTTGCCCGTTTGAATCATTACACACTCATCGGAGTAGAAGCCCACAGGATGGCAATAATGGCAACAAACAGATCAGCATCTACACGGCACCCGCTGGAGAAGATGGAATCAGTATTCTGCAGAAAACTCCCTTTGGTAGAAGGAGTCTAAAGTCGGACCAAAGATTCTTAGGCTTGCTGCAAGTCTTATCCCCACAATGGATATGCTAGTGTAGCCAGAAGAACGGAAAAAAGAACAGACAAACAATGCGCTTTAATAGTGCATTATCATTTATTGAAACAAGGATGATACAAAAATGAATCCTTACATGAAAGGATCTCAATCGTATGAGGTAAGGGTAAAACAAAGTGATCCGATGCACATCTGCATGTTGCAAGGTAGAACCGGGATGCCCACCATGAGCCTGACACGTTTCGAAGAGCTACATCTTCTTCATCACAGATAATGGATTAGAGGTATCCCTGGCTTCTAAAAATACTCCTACGTGTGGTCGGTGGGCATACGGTTCGGCTCACAATTGGAGAGATGCACAAATGGCATCATGCAGGCGCCTGTTCATTGGGAGCACTCCCTCACCCGTCCTCCGATGCCGTATGATTACTGTAAGATAGAAGGTGTAGAATGCAAACACCTCTAGATTGCATGAGGACAGTCGCTACTGGCTCCAACACAAGTGACGTTTAAAGGGGGTTACGAGGATGCGAGTAGTCTAAAACCAAATACCGCATAATAATTACTATAGTACCGTGTCATGAATAATAGATCAGTGAAACAGGAGACAGTTAGAAGAAAAGTGACTGTTATAAAAAGGTCTTTTCCTAAAATTAATTATTAAAAAATCCTGTAAGTGCGCACATACAATCTTAAAAATTGTTTAAAATATACATGAAAATGGACAACAATGTACTTCTACAAATAGGTAAAAACTACTAACAAAGGTAACAATGATATCATAACAGTTTTGAAGAGGTATTCCTTGCTTAATTGTGTGGGATAATAGTGTTTGACTAAGGAAATAATCGTCAAGTAAAAGAGGCAAAGGTTTGAATGGCCAACACGCCTGCTTGCAATCCCTGTCTCACAACGGATAAATAATACCAATACAATATAAGGAATAACATTGTGGTAATAAGAGAACCTGTATTTAAGCTTATGCAAGCTAAAGAGGATTAAGGATAAAGGTTGCGGCTCTATTTCAGCAAAAAAGTAAAAAGAAAAAAGTTTACATATTCATATGTTTTTGAACAGTGTGAATTGATGATTCATTACGTTGCACAACACATGCTTGTTTGGTGAATCGGTTTATAGTAGTGAATGCATTGATATATGTATAAAAGACAAGGTACTATCATGGAAATGGATAATACAGTTTTGTCTAGCTCTCTGTATAATGCCGAATCAAGGAAGGAATTATTCAGACAAGTTTTTTCAGCTGATAAATATGAGGTATTTAGTCCCTGTATGGAATCACAGTTCAAAGCTTTGGAAAAGTTATTGGTGGCTGATTTACGCTTAACCTGGGATATTGAAGCCTTTGAGCATTATGTGGAGCTCTGTAGGATCCCGAGGGGATTAAGGCTTAATAAATTTCCTACCTTTGAGGTAGAGAACCCGGATATAGTACAAGAATGGAATGAGGCACTTACAGAATGCTCGTTGAAATTACTAAACATCTTGATAAAGTGCAAAGTGAATAAAAGAGTGAATTTGAAGGAGAGGATGTTGGAAATTGAAAAAGAACTTTTAAAATTTGAACAACATGAGGAGTTCTTAGAACAAAAGAAACACATGAAGGAACGTGTTGACAAGTTGGATTCTATCCTGGCAGAACGTTTGGGAGAGAAGTTTAATCGAGACAGATTGGACTATGAGACCAACAAGGTTTATATTTGGCCACAGCTCCAAAATAATTCCTGGAAGTCCTTTCCTGGTAAAGGAAGAAGATGGAATAACAATAACAACAAAAACAAGGCTAAGAAGGATGAGAATAAAAATCCAAAGCCAATTTTGAAAAATAAGCAAGCAAAGAAAGTGGTCTTCTCCTCAACAGAAGCAGAGTCCTCAGACCAGGAATCAGCAGATTCAGCAGAATCTTCATCTTTCTCCCTCTCTTCTCCTTCTTCTGTTTCTTCATCTATCTCTTCCTCCATTTCCTCTCACTCTCTGCAGGTAAACAGCAATGAAGACACGGAGAATGAAGGGAAATCCACAAGGACCAGAGATTCAAGAAAAGAGCGTAACAAAGAGCCCAAGAAAGGATCCAAATTCCCTTTAGACGGGTCAGGAGATCCAAAGGCAAAAAGAAAAAAGAAATGAGAAAACAAAATGTGGGACAATTAGATTTAAATGTGATCAATTTATCTTCATATGTTCTCAAGAAAGATGAAATAAGTTTGCTTAGCAGAGGGTTAGGATTTGCACCTACCAGGGATTTCTCCCCCTTCAACACATTAATAGATATTAATAGGTTTATACGTAAGTTAACTTTAAAAAGGTTTTTCTGCTTACAACCTAATGTTGGTGCTGATAGGGAGGTGAGATCCACTGATACTAATATAACATCACATACACAAGATGTCTCCTTTCAGGATGCCTGCACACTTAGCACAATGATAGATCTGCAAACAGGTCATGATACACTATGTCAACAAGCTATACCACTAGGGCCTAAGAAATATGGCTCAGATTTCTATCCTATACAATTTAGGGGACAAGCGATTAATTTGTATAAAAAAACTGTGGAAAGAGATATATTACATCTGTCTGCAAACAAAAAAACAGTTAGGAGTAATGTTAACAAATCTGAGAAATTGGTGATGGAATCACTCAAAAATAATCAAGAAATTGTAATTAGGAACTCCGATAAGGGAGGGAATATTGTTGTTTTAAACAAACAAGATTATTTTGATGAAGCCTCTCGCCAATTAAGTGAAAGAACTACGTATACACTGCTTAGCGGAAATCCAACTTTGATCTTTAAGAGAGAATTGCTATCGCTACTTGATGATGGTGTACATTTAGGGCTATTTAGACAGGAGGATATAGAGTTACTTGTTCCAGAGTTTCCTTTAGTACCACTATTTCACTATTTGCCCAAGGTCCATAAGAATCCTTTGCCACCACCAGGTAGGCCCATTGTATCGGGCATTGGGTCACTACTTGAGCCCCTCTCTGAGTGGTTGGACCAGATTTTGCAGCCAATAGTGAAAAGTCTATTTAGCTATTTAAGAGATTCTGCACATTTGCTTGAATATTTGAAAGATTTTGAATGGAAGGACCAATATTCGTGGGTAGTAGTGGATATAGTATCATTATATACTGTTATCCCACACACTCTAAGGATAATGGCTGTGAGATACTTTCTTGATAAATTCTCTGCATATGAAGACAACATTAAAGTGTATATATGTGCTGTTTTGGAATTTGTCCTAACCCACAATTTTCTAATTTTTGATGGCAGATATTATTTGCAATGTTGCGGCACAGCAATTGGGGCAAAATTTGCCCCTTGCTTTGCAAATTTGTATGTGGGTTTCTGGGAAATTAAGTACCTATACAATTATGCATTTAAAGATCACACTGAGAAAATACTGTATTATAAAAGATTCATCGACGATCTGATTATGATCGTGGATGAACACTTGGATGATACTAGATTTAAGGATTTTGGCAATTTTTTGAACGACAATGAAATGTTTTTGAAATTTGTAGGAGGTTATAATCATAAATGTATTGACTTCTTGGATATAACCTTGGAGGGGAATGCGGAGAAAGATTGTTTCCAAAACTTTTCGCAAAAGCACCACGGGTAATACAATCTTACATGCGAGTTCATGCCATCCCCCTCATTTGGTTCGAGCTATTCCGAGAGGCCAATACATTAGATTAAGGAGAAATACTGAGGATGATACCATTTACAATCAACAGGCAGATGAATTAACAAAAAGGTTGATAGCCAGGGGTTATGATGAAAAGAAATTGGATAAGACTAAGTTGGAAATCAGCAAAGTGAAAATAAGAAAAAAAGCTGATACAACTAATCCTTTACAATTTAATGAAGATACGATTGTATTCACAACAGAGTATACTAATCAGTTTTCTGACATAGTTAAAATCCTAAAGAAACATATGCCAATACTTGGTGGGGATCAAACACTCCAGAATTATATACCTGGTTGCAGATTCGTACCCAAGAAACCAATGACATTGGCGGCCCAGCTAGCTCCCAGTTTGGTTCCAAGTGTGAGAGCCAATAGAGGAGATAACTGGCTAAGAAAGGTAGGGTGTTTCAAATGTGGAGCTAAAACATGTTTAACATGTCCTATGATGGATGTAACAAATATTTTTCAATCCACAGTGGATAATAATGTTTATCCCATAAAGTCTTATGCAAATTGTAAAACTACGTTTGCGATTTATTTATTGGAATGTAGTCTTTGCAAGATCCAATATGTTGGAAAAACGACCAGAGAGGTCAATGTGAGGGTCAGGGAATATGTCAATGATGTGAAAAATTATTGCAAGGACTCAACTATTGCCAGGCACTTTAATCTGATACATTTCACCCATGAAGGGAAATTTAGAGTGAAAATTATAGATATAGCAAAGGTCCCATTAAGAAGGGGTAATAAGTATAAGATTTTAGATAAAAAAGAATTATACTGGATCTATCAGTTGAAAACTAGAACCCCCAATGGCCTCAATTTGGAATGGGACATTAGCTATTTTGTATAGGATATCAATCATTAATCATTATCATTCCTTTTGTATATATAGTTGAGGGTAAGTAAGTCATCAATACAAAATTAGACCAAAGAAATAAACAAAATAAAATTAAAAATAAAACTAATTAATAAAATTACATTAAAACAAAATAAATAAAATCTGATAATTTGTAACATCTGGAACTGTGAACATTTGTGCTTACACATGAACATGTATACATCTATGTTCGTGTGTATTTTAAAATTATCAGTGATTCGTTTGGATACTAATATATACATATGAGCATATTTACATATTCTCCTGTATATATATATATTTTTTTTTTTTGGTAGGTCTAACAATCTGAATAAGAGTTAATTGACTCTAATAAAATAATATTGAATTCTTCTTTTTTGGACATCTATACTAATGGATACAGTCATAGGCTTACCTAATAAGTACTTTTAGTGAACTGTTAAAATTAAAAGAAAAAGAATTGTTAAAGGTTAAATATTTAAATATTCAAACAATTTTCTTTCCTTGATAAGGGTTATATGAGGGTTGTGTGACATTGTGAACTGTAGCATATTTTGTCATTAAGTATCCTTTTTAATGTTTACTGTGTTTGATTGTGACATTGAAGGGTTAAAATATGCACCTGCCCACTACCTGTGTATAAGAAGGTTGTGGCTTAAACACCTGTTGTCTCTGATGAAGCGCCACTAGGGGGCATGAAACGCGTCAGACGTTCGGTCCATGATGTACCTGTGTGCTTATTTTAGAGAAAAATATTTGTTCTATTCCATTCATACGCTAAAGTTTATTAAGTAAATATATTTAACCACACATACATTTAGCAAGAGCTAAAAATTAAAAACACTGCACCCAAGTTGAGCTATAATTTTTGAATTATTCTGAAATCAGCATATAGAGTATCTTGCAGCATGAATATAAGTATAGGCTAAGCCCTTACAATCCGAGGTCTAAATTAAGTTTAGTTTTACCAATAATATTTTTAAGCTGCAATTTACCAGACCAACGAGGGTGAGCAAGTTAAAAAAAGGGAAAGACAAAGCTTATCTCAGAGGACCCCTGACGTACGTTTCACAAAAAACGCTTCCTCAGAGGGGTGGTGAGCCGCTGCAAAATGTCATATTTATGAGTCTATAAGACCCTCCTCAAGTATTGGTTGGATATGCCTGATTGCCAATTATAAGGTTATCATTGGCTTTTACATATGTCAATCACAGAGGTGGAAAGGGATAGGGTAAAATAAGGGGTAGTGGTTCCTGACGTGAGCATAGTGTCAGAAATGGGCGTGTTTGTATACACTTACATCATTAGTATAGCCCTCATTGGACGATTCTATTGAACATATGTTCCAGGATTGTACTAAGCCCGATACCAGACATGTCAATAAGCGGCATAGAACAGCTGCTGCCGAACAAAACCACATTCCCTAGGCAAATAGATTCAATGCGTCCCCACTGAGCGATGTCAAGGAAGTTTTACCGAGTGACTGATATTGGCCGGTTAAACCTATTAACCCCTAAACTGCTGCCCTCCCGCATCACAAACACTATTTAAAGATTATTAACCCCTAAACTGCCGTCCTCCCACACCGCCACTATAATAAACCTATTAACCACTAAACCGCAAGCCCCCCACAATGAAATATACTTAAATAAATTATTAATGCCTAAACCTCTGACCTCCCAAATCACTAACTCTAAATAAATATATTAACCCCTAAGCCTAACCCTAACATAACCCTTAAGCCTAACCCTAACACCCCCTAACTTAAATATAATTAAAATAAAGCTAAATAAACCTTACAATTATTACCTAAAGAATACCTATTTAAAACTAAATACATACTTACCTGGAAAATAAAACCTAAGCTAGCTACAATATAACTAATAGTTATATTGTAGCTATCTTAGGTTTTATTTTATTTTTATTTTTTTTGTTTAAATAATTTTTATTGATTTTTTAGAAAAACAAGGAACATTGACATATAATGAACATCAAACATAAATCAATAATTGTTTTTCAGTTACAGTAAGGCATTGTAATATCAAAGTGATCATTTCTTTCCCTTATTTGAGGGAAACAAAAAGCAAATTTAAAGATAAATTCTTTGGGTAGTAGGGAGGGAGGTGGACAGAGGGGGGGTATGGAGAGGGTTAGGGCAGATAATAATAGAGATTAGTGAAAAGTAAAAAGGTATGCAACAGGAGGGGGGAGTATAGGGGGCGGAAGGGGGAGAGGAAGGATAAATAAATAGGGAAATGAAAAGGGTTAGGGTGTGCAGCAATAGAAATCAGTCGGGTGATAATCATCAAAAATAAAAGAGTGCAGGTATATAGGGGTAACAAGTGTCATGGTAAAATACAATATAACGTAATTTCCTAGCGTTCGTCTTTTATTTTATTTTTTTACTTTTTAGGTGTCATCTGGATAAATAATTAGACAGCAAAAATCATCGAACATTCTCCAGCTACCTTGAGTCTTTGTCTTGTCTTAAAGTGAGAAGGGGGAGGGAGGTCTGAGGGGGGGTAGGAGAGGGGTTCGGGCAGGTGACAGTTAGGGATATGGGGGAGGGGACAAACATAAAAATAAAAATATGTAGAGATAAATTATAAAATAATATAGTGTATTATAGTGTGGTTCCATGTAAATCCTTTGCAATTAATCCTTGCAGAGAATGAAATACTTATTCCGAAGAATTGTGGAGCCTGTGCTTAGGTTTTATTTTTATTTCACAGGTAAGTTTGTATTTATTTTAACAAGGTAGACTAGTTAGTAAATAATTAATAACTGTTTACTAACTACCTATATAAAATAAATACAAAGTTACCTGTAAAATAAATCCTAACCTGCCTTACACTAAAAACTAACATTACAATAAAATAAAATAAATTAAATTATTAAAATACAATTTTCTAAATTGCAAAAAAATTAAACACTAAATTACAAAAAATAGAAAAACACATTATCAAAAATAAAAACTAATTACTCCTAATCTAATAGCCCTATCAAAATAAAAAAGCCCCCCCCCCAAATAAAAAAAGCCCTAGCCTACACTAAACTGCCAATGGCCCTTAAAAGGGCCTTTTGTGGGGCATTGCCCCAAAGAAATCAGCTTTTTTACCTGTAAAAAAAAATACAAACACCCCCAACAGTAAAACACACCACCCAACCAACCAACCCCCCCAAATAAAAACCTATCTAAATAAACCTAAGCTAACCATTGCCCTGAAAAGGACATTTGGATGGGCATTGTCCTTAAAAGGGCATTTAGCTCTTTTACATTGCCCAAACCCTAAGTTAAAAATAAAACCCACCCAAAAAACTTTAAAAAATCTAACACTAACCACCGACGATCCATTTACAGTATTCTAAGTCCAGACATCCATCCTCATCCCGCCGGCGAAGTCCTCATCCAGACGGCATCTTCTTTCTTCATCCATCCGTCGCAGAGTGGGTCCATCTTCAAGACATCCGTTGTGGAGCATTCTCTTCCTACGATGGTCGCTGTAATATGAAGTTTCCCTTTAAGTGACTTCATCCAAGATGGCATCTCTTACATTCCTAATGGCTGAAATAGGAAATAAAGGTGAAAAAAATCCTATTGGCTGTTGCAATCAGACAATAGGATTGAGCTTTCATCCTATTGGCTGATCCAATCAGCCAATAGGATTGAGCTCTCATTCTGTTGGCTGATTGGAACAGCCAATAGAAGGAGAGCTCAATCCTATTGGCTGATTGCAACAGCCAATATGCTTTTTCACCTTTAATTCCTATTATCTGATAAAAATCTTTCAGCTAATAGGTATGTAAGGGATGCCATCTTGGATAACGTCACTTAAAGTGAAACTTCATTTTCCAGCGACGATCTTAAGAAAAGGATGCTCCGCGCCGGATGTCTTGAAGATGGACCCGCTCCGCGCCGGATAGATGAAGATAGAAGATGCTGTCTGGATGAAGACTTCTTGTCGTTTGGATGAGGACTTCGCTGGCTGGCTGGATGAAGATGGAAGAGGCTGCCCGGATGAAGACTTCTTGCCGTCTGGATGATGATTTAGCCGGCTAGATGAGGATGGATGTCCGGACATCGATAACTGTAAGTGGATTGTCGGGGGTTAGTGTTAGGTTTTTTTTAATGGTTTTTTGGGTGTTTTTTTTTTTAGTTTAGGGTTTGGGCAATGTAAAAGAGATAAATGCCCTTTTAAGGGCAATACCCATCCAAATGCCCTTTTCAGTGCAATGGTAAGCTTAGCTTAGGTTTATTTAGATTTTTATTTGGGGGGGTTGGTTGGTTGGGTGGTGGGTTTTACTGTTGGGGTCGTTTGTATTTTTTTTACAGGTAAAAGAGCTGATATCTTTGGGGCAATGCCCCACAAAAGGCCATTTTAAGGGCCATTGGCAGTTAAGTTTATATTGTAGGTAGCTTAGGTTTTATTTTACAGGTAAGTATGTATTTAGTTTTAAATAGGAATTATTTAGGTAATAATTGTAAGGTTTATTTAGAATTATTTTAATTATATATATTTAATTATATTTAAGTTAGGGGGTGTTAGGGTTAGACTTAGGCTTACGTTAGGGTTATGCTTAGGGTTATGGTTAGATTTAGGGGTTAATATATTTAGTTAATGTTAGGGATGTTGGAGGCCAGAGGTTTAGGGGTTAATAACTTTAGTATAGTGGCGGCAACATTGGGGGCGGCAGATTAGGGGTTAATATTTTTATTTAGGTGGCAGCGATGTTTAGGGGCGGCAGATTAGGGGTTTAAATAACGAGCCGTTACCATAGCAACATGCAGAGTGAGTTCAATATAGGAGTTGGGATAGTATTTAACCAAATAGTATGAAAAGCACTTGTATTCAAGGGTACATACATTCAGTGAAATCCCAATAGCATAGATGAATAATACGGTAAACAATGATACCAAGAATGAATGTTCCAAAACTTTGGCTTATGGGGTTAAATATGCAGCCTATCTCTAATAACACAGGGACCAACATACAGTGATAACCAGCCCTGGTAATGCAGGCATAATAATCCCCATTAATATAGCCAAAGAACATAGAATGCTTGTGTTACCGTGTTCATCTGTCCAGCGTGTATGCAGTGTAATCAAGCCGACTCTGGTGTCTTCAGTGTGTATAAACTCCGCTGTGGTGTCTCCTTATGCGCAGCTTGCTCCAACTCTGCTCAGCTTGTTTGCAAGTAACGCCCCTTTCAACTCCTCCTCAAGACGTTTCTTTGTGTTAGCTCATATAAATATTTTTTTTATAGAGTCTGCCACCATCGTTGTTATTTTTAAGATGAACCAATAAAGATTTTTGTATATTTTAATTAGCATCCGTTTGGCATTTTAATTTTTCTTGCTCGGACAACCTTGGGAACTATTTTCTGCTCTCCCCATTGATGTCTATGGGGAAATCGTGCATGAGCACGTCAAAGTATTTCAGTGTGGTATGGAGCTCAACATCACCATTTCCACCGCACAAGCCTGCTTTTTTAAAACTTGTAATAGCAGCGCTATAGGGAGGTGAAATAACAACACTTTTGTGGCGGTCGTTAATTTCCCTATAGCTTGAATCGTACTCTCTGTGTGCGCTTCTATCTTTTTTCTTTTACAAAAATTTCCCTATAGCGCTGAAAACTTGTTATCTAGCTAATAGGAATAAAACAAAACAAAAGACAACAGCTAATTTTACCACGCATTCAATATATAGCTTGTATATTTTATAAGCAAAATTACAATATACTGATAGAAACACAAATATTCCGCTAGATTTGGAGTTTTGTCGGTAACGACCCGAAAAACTAACGCCGGCTTTTTTCTGGCCGCACCATAAAAATAACTCTGGTATTGAGAGTCCACATAAAGGCTGCGTTAGGCTCCAAAAAAGGAGCGTAGAGCATTTTTAACGCAGCTTCAACTCTCGATACCAGAGTTCCTTACGGACGCGGCCAGCCTCAAAAACGTGCTCGTGCACGATTCCCCCATAGGAAACAATGGGGCTGTTTGAGCTGAAAAAAAACCTAACACCTGCAAAAAAGCCGCATTCAGCTCCTAACGCAGCCCCATTGTTTGCTATGCGGTAACCCTTCCTACGTCTGCACTTAACACTCTAACATGTACCCCGAGCCTAAACACCCCTAACCTTACACTTATTAACCCCTAATCTTCCGCCCCCACTATCGCTGACCCCTGCATATTATTATTAATAATAAAAAAAAGAACTAAGTTACAAAAAATAAAAAAATATTTACAAACATAAGAAAAATATTACAAAAATTTTAAACTAATTACACCTACTCTAAGCCCCCTAATAAAATAACAAAGCCCCCCAAAATAAAAAAATGCCCTACCCTATTCTAAATTAATAAAGTTCAAAGCTCTTTTACCTTACCAGCCCTGAACAGGGCCCTTTGCGGGGCATGCCCCAAGAAATACAGCTCTTTTGCCTGTAAAAAAAAACCATACAATACCCAAGCCCTCCAACATTACAACCCACCACCCACATACCCCTAATCTAACCCAAACCCCCCTTAAATAAACCTAACACTAAGCCCCTGAAGATCATCCTACCTTGTCTTCACCTCACCGGGTATCACACCGATCCGTCCAGAAGAGCTCCTCCGATGTCCTGATCCAAGCCCAAGCGGGGGGCTGAAGAGGTCCATGATCCGGCTGAAGTCTTCATCCAAGCGGGGCAGAAGAGGTCTTCCATCCGATTGAAGTCTTCATCCAAGCGGCATCCATCCGGAGCGAAGCGGCAGCATCCTGAAGACCTCCACTGCGGAACATCCATCCTGGCCGATGACTGAACGACGAATGACGGTTCCTTTAAATGACGTCATCCAAGATGGCATCCCTCGAATTCCGATTGGCTGATAGGATTCTATCAGCCAATCGGAATTAAGGTAGGAATATTCTGATTGGCTGATGGAATCAGCCAATCAGAATCAAGTTCAATCCGATTGGCTGATCCAATCAGCCAATCAGATTGAGCTTGCATTCTATTGGCTGTTCCGATCAGCCAATAGAATGCAAGCTCAATCTGATTGGCTGATCGGATCACCAATCAGCCAATCAGATTGAGCTTGCATTCTGTTGGCTGTTCCGATCAGCCAATAGAATGCGAGCTCAATCTGATTGGCTGATCGGATCAGCCAATCGGATTGAACTTGATTCTGATTGGCTGATTCCATCAGCCAATCAGAATATTCCTACCTTAATTCCGATTGGCTGATAGAATCCTATCAGCCAATCGGAATTCGAGGGACGCCATCTTGGATGACGTCATTTAAAGGAACCGTCATTCGTCGTTCAGTCGTCGGCCAGGATGGATGTTCCGCGGTGGAGGTCTTCAGGATGCTGCCGCTTCGCTCCGGATGGATGCCGCTTGGATGAAGACTTCAATCGGATGGAAGACCTCTTCTGCCCTGCTTGGATGAAGACTTCAGCCGGATCATGGACCTCTTCAGCCCCCCGCTTGGGCTTGGATCAGGACATCGGAGGAGTTCTTCTGGACGGATCGGTGTGATACCCGGTGAGGTGAAGACAAGGTAGGATGATCTTCAGGGGCTTAGTGTTAGGTTTATTTAAGGGGGGTTTGGGTTAGATTAGGGGTATGTGGGTGGTGGGTTGTAATGTTGGGAGGCTGGGGTATTGTATGTTTTTTTTTTACAGGCAAAAGAGCTGTATTTCTTGGGGCATGCCCCGCAAAGGGCCCTGTTCAGGGCTGGTAAGGTAAAAGAGCTTTGAACTTTAGTAATTTAGAATAGGGTAGGGCATTTTTTTATTTTGGGGGGCTTTGTTATTTTATTAGGGGGCTTAGAGTAGGTGTAATTAGTTTAAAATTGTTGTAATATTTTTCTTATGTTTGTAAATATTTTTTTATTTTTTGTAACTTAGTTCTTTTTTATTTTTTGTACTTTAGCTAGTTTATTTAATTGTATTTATTTGTAGCAATTGTATTTAATTAATTTATTGATAGTGTAGTGTTAGGTTAATTGTAGATAATTGTAGGTAGTTTATTTAATTAATTTATTGATAGTCTAGTGTTAGGTTTATTTGTAACTTAGGTTAGGATTTCTTTTACAGGTAAATTTGTAATTATTTTAACTATTTTAGCTATTAAATAGTTCTTAACTATTTAATAGCTATTGTACCTGGTTAAAATAAATACAAAGTTACCTGTAAAATAAATATAAATCCTAAAATAGCTATAATATAATTATAATTTATATTGTAGCTATATTAGGATTTATTTTACAGGTAAGTATTTAGCTTTAAATAGGAATAATTTATTTAATAAGAGTTAATTAATTTCGTTAGATTTAAATTATATTTAATTTAGGGGGGTGTTAGTATTAGAGTTAGACTTAGCTTTAGGGGTTAATACATTTATTAGAATAGCGGCGAGATTCGGTCGGCAGATTAGGGGTTAATAATTGAAGTTAGGTGTCGGCGATGTTACGGAGGGCAGATTAGGGGTTAATACTATTTATTATAGGGTTAGTGAGGCGGATTAGGGGTTAATAACTTTATTATAGTAGCGCTCAGGTCCGGTCGGCAGATTAGGGGTTAATAAGTGTAGGCAGGTGGAGGCGACGTTGAGGGGGGCAGATTAGGGGTTAATAAATATAATATAGGGGTCGGCAGTGTTAGGGGCAGCAGATTAGGGGTACATAAGGATAACGTAGGTGGCGGCGCTTTGCGGTCGGCAGATTAGGGGTTAATAAGTGTAGGTAGCTGGCGGCGACGTTGTGGGGGGCAGGTTAGGGGTTAATAAATATGATACAGGGGTCGGCGGTGTTAGGGGCAGCAGATTAGGGGTACATAAGTATAACGTAGGTAGCGGTCGGCAGATTAGGGGTTAAAACATTTTTTTCGAGTGTTGGCGATGTGGGGGGACCTCGGTTTAGGGGTACATAGTTAGTTTATGGGTGTTAGTGTACTTTAGAGTACAGTAGTTAAGAGCTTTAGAAACCGGCGTTAGCCCAGAAAGCTCTTAACTACTGACTTTTTTCCTGCGGCTGGAGTTTTGTCGTTAGATGTCTAACGCTCACTTCAGAAACGACTCTAAATACCGGAGTTATAAAAATCCCTTTGAAAAGATAGGATACGCAATTTACGTAAGGGGATCTGCGGTATGGAAAAGTCGCGGCTGGAAAGTGAGCATTAGACCCTATTTTGAGTGACTCCAAATACCGGCGGTAGCCTAAAACGAGCGTTAGGAGCCTCTAACGCTGGTTTTCACGGCTACCGCCAAACTCCAAATCTAGGCCATTGAGTTTTATCCAAGTTGAGAATGTTAATTAGAAACCTGGTGTCAAATACGCTCAATAAATATACCAGTAGATTCGAAATAATGACTACACAAATGTCCCATAATGGGTGTTTCTAGTGGAATATAGAGAATGGATGGAGGAAGACCTTCAGGAATTACTGAGTACGAAATATATCATTATAAAAAGGCCACAATGTCAATGTCCTTATTGAGACCATACAGAATAAGAGTATTAAAATAGTGTATCCAGGGGGGCGGAGCCTACAGTTGCAGAGACAGGACGTGTTTTGTGGGAGCTCCTGGTTCCACTACAGTGTTTTATATAACTTTTTATTGTTTTCCTATATAAAAATTTCTAATCCTGTGGATGGGGGCCAGGGGGATACTACGAGACTCAAGAAATTGACAGTCCTGAGGGAAACTTTCTGGATAGACCGCTCTGTCTAAGTTCTGCAGCTAGGCCTCAAGGCTGCCGCATTTATAAAGTGTCTGGCGGTTTCTAGAGCCGGGGCTTACGCATATTACCCCCCTGGGAGACTGGGGTTACGAGTAGTACTAATTACTACACATTTTCAATTGCTCTTCTACTAATCATCTGCCCTAAGGAAAAACTAAGAAGGGTCATGGAAATAACTGCGTCAGCAACTTCGGATCTCAGTAAGCTCCTTAAGCTTCAACAAGCGGCCATAATGACAGTGCTGACAGAGACTTTCACCTCTCTCCGCATGGCTGCACAGCAGGCGAGCAATAGCACCATGCCAAATACAGAGCCCTGTCTGAGGGATAGGGTCCTGGAGAAAAGGGACTTATCACTTGCCTCTCCACGCCGCAACTTTCTGGACGAAGTCCAGCTGACAGCCCGGGAAACTATGCAAACCGCATCCCGCACTGCATGTGGCCCGGTTAAGCGGATTTACAATGGCTCGGATTGTGCGTCCCCAGCTACAGTGACACAGCACAACTACAGGAGCACAGGCCCACTAAATACCTTAGCAAGCCACGGCTACCTCGTGTCTGGACTTGCTGTGACTACCCAGTCTATGCAGGTTGCTAAGAGAGCGGATGATCAGGAGGAGACCCTTCCCCCGGAGGATGCCTGTGTCATCCAGAGAAAACCAACCCTAGCCTTTGGTCCACAATATGGGGATCTGTCATGCAGGAGCCATGAGGAGGGTATTTCGGATCTCAGAGAGGACCCCTGGTATGCGGTCATCAATCAGCCGCCAGAATTTGGAATCAGCACGGAGGCCCTGAGCGATGGTGAACCTATAGAAGCCACCGGGTTTGCAAACACCAATGTACAGAATTTTCAGTCTAATACCGGCACTTCATTAACCCGGGTGCTCCTTGGGGTTTGCAGGCAAGGATTGCAGAGGATACCCTACTCGACTGCAGCCATTCCTGGTAGAAGTAGTGCCACTGGCATTGGGCTGAATCCGGCAACAGAGGTAAAGCAATGTATTTCTTACAGGGACTTAATCTCAATAATAACCTCAAGAACCGGAATAGGTTAAAATGGACATGACCATGTGGAACTGTTTGGTTTCCAGAGGCCCGGAGTGGGTTAATGTTGGCTGCCTTCCCACTACTAACTTTTTTTTTTCTTTCTATAATGGGTGATGTGTACTTTCTCTGGACTTTTTCATGAAGATTCCTGGTCTGATTATCGATGTAAATATTAATGCTAACCTACAACTCTAGCCTTAGCTATGGCAATCTGAGATCTAGGGGGTAAACACTGTGAATAGCTTTGACTATGTAGCCTAAAAATTGAGGTGTGTTTAATATTTAATAACATTCACTTTATGTTTAGCGAAACTTTAGAGTGTCAGCAATCTTCTGAAAGACTAGATTATGGGGTTACGGTGACACTGATATCCTCTAACTTATAGGTTGTTTGCGGGTTTTATCACATGATCTTCAGTACATGTACCACCAGTAGCAGGTATTCTAGCAAAAATCACTATTGTTTTGCCATTATTATAATCTTATTAGGCTGTCTCTCCATTGTTAGCCCTGGGATAGTGAAGATTACCAGTCCTTTTTGTTAGTAGTTATTAATTTGGGCTATTTCTTTTCTGTACCTGTACATAGTACAATCACAGTGATCTTATCACCACTGAGGCAGACTGTCAGAGGCTCACTGATGTTTGTAGTTACCACCCTAGATTTAGTTAACCCTATTTATGCCTATATTGTTTACACAATATTAGGGGTTGCCAAGATCCTATACCATAACTAATCCGCAGTCCTAACACTCATTCTATATGGAGTAAGGGAATCATCTATACTAAAGTTACATGTTTATCACCTCGGTTATAGCCAGCCATTCCATGTTTTTATGGTAGGACCCAGAGTCCCATTAAGTTTTGCAATCCATTTAGGTTATAAAGGCTCCATTATTTATTTTTTCACTATTATCACTATCTCTATTACATATCAAGAAGTTAAATTATTATAGGATGTAGATTTCATGTGTGTCATTTGAGAGTCCAAAAATGGTTTCCCTAATTCAGTTTACCATTCGCTGATATCCTCACAAGGTTCAAAAGGTCCGAAAGAGGCCTTTATATAAGTTCAGAAGGCTCTATGTGTCTACTATATACTATATATCAATATAAAAAAGAGGCTCATCATCTGAGACCCAAAAGTGCACCCATTGTTTTGAAAATACCCCCTGTTATCCCACAATATTATACTGTCTTTTAGGGTTCACATGCGGCCCCTTTTGGTCTATTAGGATGTGTCTGGATTGATTGGCATACTGTCTATATGTGATATAAATCAGAAAATATGAGGTTTATCTTTAGTACTTTCTACATACTTGTGAAGCAACAGATTTGATTGTACAATATGATTTATGTGTTTCTTCTCTGTTTACGTATGTGATTTTCGTATTTTAATATGCTTGTTATTGCACATTCTTAACCTCAATAAAAATGTATTAAAAAAAAAAAAAAAAAAAATAGTGTATCCAGAATGTTTCCCTTTGACGGATTTTAATTAGTCTGTCACCTCTGTATTTAAGTGGAGGGATGTATTCCAAGACTGAAACCCTCAGCCATTCTGAATCACTATTATGTGCTGTCCTAAAGTGTTCGGAGAGACTGTGGTATTTAAAGGATGATTCGATATTTGAAATGTGTTTGGCTAATCTCTTTTTATAGGGGAATTTTGTGCATCCTATATACTATAAACCACAGCTGCATTTGAGGATATAAACCACAAATGTAGTTTTACAATTAGTTAAATGTTGCAATGTACAAGTCTTGTTATTGGCAGTAGCTGAAATAATTTTTGTGGGTTTATTTCCCCCATATGCATGTGTACAGCCGGAACAATTGTTCCTGTTAGATTTAAAGAAACCCACAGTATTTCTGTCAAGCCAGTTCCCTTGATTTTCCTTTGTTTTTAGCTTGCTAGGGGTGAGTATATTTTTAATATTTTTGTTTTTTCTGAAGGTCACAGATAGTTTATCCTCTATGATTTTCTGTAGGATTTTGTCCTGTTTCAGAACAGGCCAGTGTCTTTGTAGGATTCTTTAAATGTCAGGAGCTCAGAACAGGCCAGTGTTTTTGTAGGATTCTTTAAATGTCAGGAGCTGCCTCGTTATAGGTGGTAATGAGGCTGAGCTTGTATTTAGGTTTCATATCATGTTGAGCTATCGTCATCTTGTTAGGGTCAGATTTAGCCAAAAACGAGTTTCTATGAAGATCCCTTGCAATTTTTATAGAGTTGTCTAACAATTTTTTTGAGTACTTCTTAGTAATAAATTTCTCTTTTAAAAGGGAGGACTCCTTATCATAGTCATCAAGTTTTGCACATTTCCGTTGTAATCTGTGAAACTGGCCGTTCAGAATATTATTTATCCAAGGGGATAATGGCCACTATCTGCTGAGAGGTAGCTGTTACTATGTTTCTTTATGGAAAATCTTAGTAAAAACTTGATCTCCTTTCTGGAAAAAGGGTGAGATCTAGGAATTCTATGCTCTGGTTTTTAATTTTGTATGTAAATTGAAGATTCATGTCGTTATCATTGACGTGTGTTATGAAATCCAGGATTAGATCAATATTCCCATCCCAGATCAATATAATGTTGTCAAGGAAACGGCCCCACAAAACGATGTTATTAATGAATGGGTTATTATTGTAAATATAATTTTGTTCCCAGTGGCCCATGTAAAGATTTGCATAGCTCGGCGCCATGATGGTGCCCATTGCCGTACCACTGGTTTGAAGATAGAATTTATTATTAAAAAGGAAATAATTATTTTCTAGAACTAATCTAATGGCTTCTAGAAGCAAACATTTTTGATCTTGAGATAGTGAGGTTTGTGAGTCTAGAGTTTTGCCAATGGACAGGATGCCTTTCTCGTGTGGAATGCTGGTGTACAAAGCAGCCACATCAAGGGAGATCCAATTAAATGTATTTTCCATTTGATCTTTTCTGCAAGCTGTATGATATGTGTGGAATCTCAAAGGTAGGAGTTGAGAGAGGGGACTAAAGGTTTTAAAAATAAGTCCACAAATTCAGAAAGACGCAATGTAAGGGAATTTGTTGCCAAAACTATCGATTTTCCTAAAGCTGTCTGATTATCTTTATGGACTTTGGGCAAGTGATAAAACATTGCAATCTGAGGAAATTGGTTATCTAGATATTTGAATTCCATTTTATTTAGTATCCCTTTTTCCCTAGCTTCCCAGGAGTCTAGTGTATTCCTTAATAAAGGCTGAACTTCTATCGTTAGTAAGAGTTTGGTATGTGTTAGGATCTTCTAAAAGGTGGAAAGCTTCTTTTAGATAGTCATCCTTATTTTGGATGATTATTCCTCCACCATTATATACATCCCTGATGACAATATTAGTATTCTCTTTTAGTTTATTTATAACTGCTTTTTCAAGCAGTTTTAAATTGTCTTTTTTTATTTTATATGATATACATCATTCATTAAAATCTTTCAAAACCAGTTCTCTAAAGGTGGAAACAAAATTACCCTTTGAATGAACCGGGAAAAAAGGTGGTATTGGGTTTGAGATTAGAATGTATATTTAGAGATTGAGAATTTTGAGAATTATCTGGGTTTCCATTTATAAAATATAAATATTCAAGTTCTAGTTCTTCCAAAGCTATTAGGGCTTCTAGGTCTTTATCTGCTAGTTCACCAATATTATTCCCCGAACTGTCAGGTCTATTGATCCTTGATTTTCCAAAATGTCTCTGAAGAGTGATTTTCCTAATATATTTGTGGAAATCAATAAATAGGTCAAATGGATTTGGTCCACTAGTGGGGGCAAAATTGAGACCCTTCTTCAGGACTCTAAAATCATTGTTCCCTAGAGGTGTGCTAGATAGATTAAAGATTTTTTACTAGCTGAAATGGTGCCCTTTTTTTCCCTGTTTTCTTACTTTTTGTGTTTACATTTAACCACATTTCCTCCTCTTATTCCTCTTCTAGTCATTTTCTTTTCTTGCGATTTGTGTTGTTTTGTGGAAATTCCCTTGCCCACTCCGGCCTAAGGTTCACTACCTGAGATTTGTTTTGTTGATTTTTTGTTTGTGGTGTCCTTGTAGAATTAAGTGTATGGTGGAGATCTTTTATATGTGGCTTTCCCCCTAAAAAAGTCTGGGATCTGTAGTTTTTGATTCTTTGTATCCCTGTGTGTAGGGCCTGTTAGTAAAAATCTTGAGGATTAATATTAGAGTATGTCTTATTAGGAGCATAATTGTCATAATGTCAAATTGAAGATTCATGTCGTTATCATTGACGTGTGTTATGAAATCCAGGATTAGATCAATATTCCCATCCCAGATCAATATAATGTTGTCAAGGAAACGGCCCCACAAAACGATGTTATTAATGAATGGGTTATTATTGTAAATATAATTTTGTTCCCAGTGGCCCATGTAAAGATTTGCATAGCTCGGCGCCATGATGGTGCCCATTGCCATACCACTGGTTTGAAGATAGAATTTATTATTAAAAAGGAAATAATTATTTTCTAGAACTAATCTCTGATTATTAGGATAATCAAACTGATTTCTATTTTAATAATATATGATTGTTTTTAAGGATTTTTATAATAATTATTATGGGATGTATACCCAGATTGTCTTAAATCCTGTTTCTCTCTTGGGTATTTGGAAAGATGTTCATTGTGTTTTGTATTAAATTTAGATTTCTAATTGCCATGTGTGTTTGTTTAAAAAGTTTGTGTTTTTGTGCTATAAATACGTGATCTACGTCTGTTTTTATGTTGTGATACTAATTGAGGGTCAGCTGTACTTCTTGTTTCCCTAATTGGGGGATTTGAAACAGTCTGAATGTCAGTGGGGTCTATATCTTCTCAAAGGTCATTCTCTTCCTCAGTATTATTTCCTTTTATTTTTTTCTTCTTTTTAGCTTCTAGGGAACCTTCAAACCTTAAAAGTCTATTTTTATATTGTTCATCTAATTCTTTATAGTAGACATCATCTTTATGTAGTTCTAAAGTTTTTCTAAGTTCTAGAATTTCTGTACTTAGCTGTTTAACTTTATATTGCCTATATCTGGTGATGATGTCTAGCATTGTATAGGAGCTATATTCCAAAGCTGTATCCCATTCCATCTGGTATTCAACATCCTCAATATCAAAGATTGTACTCTTAAATATCCTTAGACCTCTAGGAATAATTTTATATTTAGCATATCTTTCAAGGTTAGTGCTGTCATGCCAATGTGACAGCTGCTTTTTGCTCATTTTTCTTTCTGTATCATTTCTGTATCATTTATTTCTTCAGTGCTAATGGACAGATTTTTAGGGCGGGATTCAGGATTAAAGTAATACCCAAAAGTATAGACCACATTGGACTCAGCCATGCTTATTCATGTCAGAATAAAAAGGAAGAGAAGGAAAGTATAAATATAAAAAGTGGCCTGAATTTATGGATATCTAGAGATGTCTAGATGGAGCCCCTAGAATTTACTGCTAAGATAATATTACTGGCTAACATATAAATATATAAATGCTAACATATAAAAAAAGGGGGGTCAAGCTGCTATGTCCTATGGACTGTAAATTAGTAAAACACACACAAACAAGAGATAAAGGAGCGCTAGAACCCTACGTGGTTGGGCTAATACCAAAATGTGCGTCTAAAAGCAGACCCTCACAGGGGACAGAACAACCCACAGTGAATGAGATACAAAATGTCAGAAAAAGAAAGAGGTGGTCAAGCGCACAAAACAGTTAAAGTCCAAACCAAAGTTATATAAAATATATAAATTATATAAAATATAAAGTATAAAATATGATCAGGTACAATAGGTAACTATAAATACATATGAACATGAAAAACATATGAACACATCAGAAATGCTGGAGATAAGTAGACAAAGTCCCAAATGTTGACCCAAATATATGATCACATCGCCTGGGGCAATAAAAAAAAAGAGGGGGGGGGGGGGCTGGAGAAGGTGTAGACAGGTGATATACACAGGCTGCACATACCCCGGAATCCTCCCCCTTCTGATAATTCTCACTTACTAGAAGTGACCTCAATCATATGAGGTAAGTAGAAGCCCACAGGATGGAAAAAATGGCAACAACCGGATCGGCATCTACACAGCACCCACTGGAAAAGATAGAATCTGGATCCTGCAGAGAACCCCCTTGGGTAGAATGAGTCTGAAGTCGGACCAAAGATTCTTAGGCTTGCTGCAAGTCGTATCCCCACAATGGATATGCTAATGTAGCCAGAAGAACGGAAAAAAGAACAGACAAAGAATGCGCACTAATAGTGCATTATCATTTATTGAAACGAGGATAATACAAAAATGAATCCTTACATGAAAGGACCTCAATCATATGAGGTAAGGTTAAAACAAAATGATCCAATGCACATCTGCAAGTCGCGAGGTAGGATCAGGATGCCCACCATGAGCCTGACATGTTTCGAAGAGCTACGTCTTCTTCATCAGAGGTAATGGATTAGAGGCATCCCGGGCTTCTAAAAATACTCCTATGCGAGGTCAGAGGGCATACGGTTTGGCTCGCAATTGCAGAGATGCACAAATTACCTCATACAGACTCCTGTTTATTGGGCGCACCCCCTCACCTGTCCTCCAATGCCTTACGATTACTGTAAGAGAGAAGTTGTAGAGTGCAAATGCCTCTAGATTACATGAGGACAGTCGCTATTGGCTCCAACACAAGTGAAGTTTAAAGGGGGAGCGCCCAAGAAACTGTTACGAGGATGCGAGTAGTCTAAAACCAAGTACCGCATAATAATTACTACGGTACCGTGTCATGAATAATTGATCAGTGAAACAGGAGACAGTTAAAAGAAAAGTGAAAGTTATAAAAAGGTCTTTTCCTAAAATTAATTATTAATAATTCCTGTAAGTGTGCACTTACAATCTTAAAAATTGTTTAAAATATACATGAAAATGGACAACAATGTACTTCTACAAATAGGTAAAAACTACTAGTTCAAAAACTACAAACACATAACCTAGCAAGGTAATACATAGAGAACAGGTGCACAAATAATTGATTGCAAACATAGGAAAAAACAAAACATAAGACAACAGCTAATTTTACCATGCATTTGAGAACTTGAACGTTTTATAAGCAAAATTGCAATATACTGATAGAAACATAAATATTGAGTACTATCTGGTTGTTGCCATTTTTGCCATCCTGTGGACTTCTACTTACCTGATATGATTGAGGTCACTTCTAGTAAGTGAGAATTATCAGAAGGGGGAGGATTCTGGGGTGTGCGCAGTCTGTGTATATCACCTTTCTAAACATTCTCCAGCCCCCCCTCCCTTTTTTTATTGCCCCAGGCGGTGTGATCATATATTTGGGTCAACATTTTGGGCTTTGTCTAGTTATCTCCAGTATTTCTGTTGTGTTCATATGTTTTTGATGTTTATATGTATTTATAGTTACCTATTGTACAACTAATCATATTTTATACTTTATATTATATATAATTTATATATTTTATATAACTCTGGTTTGGACTTTTACTGTTTTGTGCGCTTGACCACCTCTTTCTTTTTCTGACATTTTGTATCTCATTCACTGTGGGTTGTTCTGTTCCCTGTGAGGGTCTGCTTTTAGCCGCACATTTTGGTATTAGCCCAACCACGTAGGGTCCTTGCTCTCCTTTATGTCTTGTTTGTGTGTGTTTTACTAATTTACAGTCCATATGACATAGCAGCTTGACCCCCCCTTTTTTATTTATATGTTATCTTTTATATATTTATATGTTAGCCAGTAATATTATCCTAGCAGTAAATTCTAGGTGCTCCTTCTAAATAATCTGATACTTTTTAGACATCTCTAGATATCCATAAATTCAGGCCACTTTTATATTTATACTTTCCTTCTCTTCCCTTTCATTCTGACATGAATAAGCATGGCTGAGTCCAATGTGGTCTATACTTTTGGGTATTACTTTAATCCTGAATCCCGCCCTAAAAATCTGTCTATTAGCACTGAAGAAATAAATGATACAGAAAGCCCTTTCTTAAATTCAAAAGATGTATTTGATAGATTAGAAAAACTGATCAAAAAGCAGCTGTTACATTGGCACGACAGCACTAACCTTGAAAACTATGCTAAATATAAAATTATTCCTAGAGGTTTAAGGATATTTAAGAGTACCATCTTTAATATTGAAGATGTTGAATACCAGATGGAATGGGATACAGCTTTAGAAGATAGCTCCTATACAATGCTAGACATCATCACCAGATATAGGCAATATAAAGTTAAACAGCTAAGTACAGAAATTCTAGAACTTAGAAAAACTTTAGAACTACATAAAGATGATGTCTACTATAAAGAATTAGATGAACAATATAAAAATAAACTTTTAAGGTTTGAAGGTTCCCTAGAAGCTAAAATGATTAAACATTTCCTTAGGGACTTTCATAAATCCAAACAAGACAGCTCTGGCACCAACATAGGAAATAATGCTGTGGAAGAGGATGACCTTTAGGAAGATATAGACCCCACTGACACTCAGACTGTTTCAAATCCCCAGATTAGGGTAACAAGAAGTACCGCTGACCCTCAATTAGTATCACAACATAAAAACAGACATAGATCACATATTTATAGTACGAAAACACAAACTTTTTCAACAAACACACATGGCAGTTAAAAATCTAAATTCAATACAAAACACAATGAACATCTTTCCAATTGCCAGAGAAAGAAACAGGATTTTAGACAATCTGGGTATACATCCCATAATAATTATTATAAAAATCCTTATAAACAATCACATAACTATCAAAATATAAATCAGTTTGGTTATCGTAATTATCAGGGGGGATCATATCATTATGACAATTATGCTCCTAATAGGAGATACTCTAATAAAAACCCTCAAGATTTTACTAATAGGCCCTACACACAGGGATACAAAGAAAAAAACCCCACAGATCCCAGACTTTTTTTTAGGGGGAACCCACATATGAAAGATCTCCACCAAACACGAAATTCTACAAGGACTCCACCAGCACAAAATCAACAAAACCTCAGGCCAGACTGGGCAAGGGAATTACCACAAAACAACACAAATCACAAGAAAAGAAAAGAACTAGAAGAGGAACCAGAGGAGGAAATGTGGTTAAACGTAAACACAAAAAGTAAGAAAATAGGGAAAAAAGGGCACCATTTGAACTAGTAAAAATCTTTAATCTATCTAGCACTCCTCTAGGGGACAATGATAATGGAGTCCTGAAGAAGGGTCTCAATTTTGCCCCCACTAGTGGACCAAATTCATTTGACCTATTCATTGATTTCCACAAATATATTAGAAAAATCACTCTTAAGAGACATTTTGATAAAGCAAGAATCAATAGACCTGACTGTTCAGGGAATAATATTGGTGAACTAGCAGATAAAGACCTAGAAGCCCTAATAGCTCTGGAATAACTAGAACTTGAGCATTTACATTTTATGAATGGAACCCCAGAGAATTCTCAAAATTCTCAATCTCTAAATATACATTTTAATCTCAAATCCAATTCCAAGGCCAAGTGTGTTTGTCCGAAGCTGTCATGTGCAGTAGAGACAGCATGAGGACAAACACACCTGGACTTCGAGTCCCTAGGAGCTGATCTGCAGCTGCGGCAGAAGTGGGCGTGGTTGGGTGTGAGCAGGGGCGTGGTCGATGTGAAGGGGGCGTGTCCACGAGGGACTGGTAGTTAGAGGGGCGTGGTCATCATGAAAGGGGCGTGGCCGGGTGCGGTCGCACGATAGAGGGAAGAGAGACAGATAGGGGGGAGAGAGAGGGGGGAGAGACAGCAAAAGAGAGGGGGGGAGAGAGACAGCAAAAGAGAGAAGGGGAGAGAGACAGCAAAAGAGAGGGGGGAGAGAGACAGCAAAAGAGAGAGGGGAAGAGAGACAGCAAAAGAGAGAGGGGAGAAAGACAGCAAAAGAGAGGGAGGGGAGAGAGAGCACAAAAGAGAGGGGGGGAAGAGAGAGTGCAAAAGAGGGGGAGAGAGCACAAAAGAGAAGGGGGGAAAAGCACAAAAGAGAGGTGGAGAGAGAGCGCAAAAGAGAGGGGGGAGAGAGCGCAAAAGAGAGGGGTGGAGAGAGAACGCAAAAGAGAGGGGGGAGAGAGAGCGCAAAAGAGAGGGGGGAGAGAGAGCGCAAAACTAGAGGGGGGGGAGAGAGCGCAAAAGAGAGGGGGAGAGAGAGTGCAAAAGAGAGGGGGGAGAAAGAGCACAAAAGAGAGGGGGAGAGAGAGCGCAAAAGAGAGGGGGGAGAGTGAGAGTGCAAAAGAGAGGGGGAGAGAGAGCGCAAAAGAGAGGGGGGAGAGAGCGCAAAAGAGATGGGGGAGAGAAAGAGAGCGCAAAAAAAAAGGGGGAGAGAGAGAGCGCAAAACAGAGGGGGAGAGAGAGAGCACAAAAGAGAGGGGGAGAGAGAGAGTGCAAAAGAGAGGGGGAGAGAGTGCAAAAGAGAGGAGGGAGAGAGAGCGCAAAAGAGAGGGGGAGAGAGAGAGCACAAAAGAGAGGGGGAGAGAGAGAGCGCAAAAGAGGGGGGAGAGAGAGAGCTCAAAAGAGAGGGTGGAGAGAGAGAGCTCAAAAGAGAGTGGGAGAGAGAGAGAGAGCAAAAAAGAGGGGGGGAGAGAGTGCAAAAGAGAGGGGGGAGAGAGCGCAAAAGAGAGGGGGAGAGAGAGAGCGCAAAAGAGAGGGGGGGAGTGAAAGCGCAAAAGAGAGGGGGAGAGAGAGCACAAAAGAGAGGGGGAGAGAGAGAGCGCAAAAGAGAGGGGGGAGAGAGAGAGCGCAAAAGAGAGGGGGGAGAGAGAGAGCTCAAAAGAGAGGGGGAGAGAGAGAGTAAAAGAGAGGGGGGAGAGAGAGCGAAAGAGAGGGGGACAGTGCAAAAGAGAGGGGGAGAGAGAGATTGCAAAAGAGAGGGGGGAGAGAGAAATCTCAAAAGAGAGGGGGAGAGAGAGAGCAAAAGAGAGGGGGGAGAGAGAGAGCAAAAAGAGAGGGGGAGAGAGAGCAAAAGAGAGTTGACAGACTAATTAAACTCCGTCAAAGGGAAACATTCTGGATACACTATTTTAATGCTCTTATTCTGTATGGTCTCAAAAAGGACATTGACATTGTGGCATTTTTATAATGATATATTTCATGCTCTGTAATTCCTGAAGGTCTTCCTCCATCCATACTATATAATAAAAGGCCAAGTGTGTTTGTCCGAAGCTGTCATGTGCAGTAGAGACAGCACGAGGACAAACACACCTGGCCTTTGAGTCCCTAGGAGCTGATCTGCAGCCGCGGCAGAAGTGGGCATGGTCGGGTGTGAGCAGGGGCGTGGTCAGTTTGAAGGGGGCGTGACCATGAGGGAATGGCAGTTAAAGGGGCGTGGCCGGACGCGGCCGCGCGATAGAGGGGAGAGAGATAGATAGGGGGTAGAGAGAGGGGGAAAGACAGCAAAAGAGAGGGGGAGAGACAGCAAAAGAGAGGGGGGGGAGAGACAGCAAAAGAGAGAAGGGGAGAGAGACAGCAAAAGAGAGAGGGGAAGAGAGACAGCAAAAGAGAGAGGGAGAGAAAGACAGCAAAAGAGAGGGAGGGAAGAGAGAGCGCAAATGAGAGGGGGGGAAGAGAGAGTGCAAAAGAGGGGGAGAGAGCACAAAAGAGAAGGGGGAAGAGCGCAAAAGAGAGGGGGGGGAGAGAGAGCGTTAAAGAGAGGGGGGAGAGAGCACAAAAGAGAGGGGTGGAGAGAGAACGCAAAAGAGAGGGGGGAGAGAGAGCGCAAAACAGAGGGGGGAGAGAGAGCGCAAAAGAGAGGGGGAGAGAGAGCGCAAAAGAGAGGGGGAGAGAGAGCGCAAAAGAGAGGGGGGGAGAAAGAGCACAAAAGAGAGGGGGGAGAGATAGCGCAAAAGAGAGGGGGAGAGAGAGCGCAAAAGAGAGGGGGAGAGAGAGCGCAAAAGTGAGGGGAGAGAGGGGGGAGAGAGCGCAAAAGAGATGGGGGAGAGAAAGAGCGCAAAAGAGATGGGGGAGAGAGAGAGCGCAAAAGAGAGGGGGAGAGAGCACAAAAGAGAGGGGGAGAGAGAGAGCGCAAAAGAGAGGGGGAGATAGAGAGCGCAAAAGAGAGGAGGGAGAGAGAGCGCAAAAGAGAGGGGGAGAGAGAGAGCGCAAAAGAGAGGGGGAGAGAGAGAGAGCACAAAAGAGAGGGGGGAGAGAGAGAGCTCAAAAGAGAGGGGGAGAGAGAGAGCTCAAAAGAGAGGGGGAGAGAGAGAGAGCAAAAAAGAGGGGGGAGAGAGACTGCAAAAGAGAGGGGGGAGAGAGTGCAAAAGAGAGGGGGAGAGAGAGAGAGCGCAAAAGAGAGGGGGAGAGAGAGCGCAAAATAGAGGGGGAGAGAGAGCGCAAAAGAGAGGGGGGAGAGAGAGCACAAAAGAGAGGGGGGAGAGAGAGAGCGCAAAAGAGAGCGGGGAGAGAGAGAGATCAAAAGAGAGGGGGAGAGAGAGAGTAAAAGAGAGGAGGGAGAGAGAGCGAAAGAGAGGGGGAGAGAGTGCAAAAGAGAGGGGGGAGAGAGAGAGTGCAAAAGAGAGGGGGGAGAGAGAAAGCTCAAAAAAGAGGGGGAGAGAGAGAACAAAAGAGAGGGGGGAGAGAGAGAACAAAAGAGAGGGGGAGAGAGAGAGAGCAAAAGAGAGGGGGGAGAGAGCAAAAGAGAGGGGGAGGGAGAGAGCGCAAGGGGTGGGACCGCTGTACTGCAAAAATGGCCCGTGTGAACAGGCTTTAGGACTAGTTCTCTATATTCCACTAGAAACACCCATTATGGGACATTTGTGTAGTCATCATTTTGACTCTACTGGTATATTTATTGAGCATATTTGACACCAGGTTTCTAATTCTGTGAACCTCTTAGATAAATCGGCCCTCCCACACAATATATCATTGAATACCGAAGACAGCTGATTAGCTACTTCTTGTTGGAGTATTTTGTAGAACTCCGCCAGTAGGCCATCTGGATCAGAGGCCTTTTCCAGCGGGAGCCCCCCAATAGCTGAGAGTATTTCTTTTACTGAGATATTAGCGTTCAGTCCTTGTTGTTGTGGATCTGTCAAGGATGGTAGGGTGAGGGCATACCAGAATTTATCTCTGAGCGAGGGGTCTGTCTCCTGTGTGGTGTAAAGATGTGAGTAGTACTGGCTAAACACTCTGTATGTCAGTTATGGCTGTGTGTATGATATCATTATGTTTAATGGCTGATATAGTGTTGTTTCCTCTAGTCAGTTTTGTTAGACTAGCCAGCATTTGGCCTGTCTTGGTGCCATGTCGATAAAACCTAGCACACATCTATCTGTGTTTTGGGTCAGACACATGTCCCTATGTGCCTTGGCATTTCGATATTTTGTTTTGTTAATGTTTGTGGGGTTACGGAGATATCTATTTCTCGCATTTAGTAACTGCTTAAGCAGTAAATCCTCCCTGATTTGCTTTTGTTTCTTGAATTTGATGACATATGAGATTGTGGTACCCCTAAGCACTGCCTTGGTGGTCTCCCAAAATAGAATGGAGTTACTTCTATGTTCCTGATTTGTTGAAGTGCAAGTCAACCACTCCCCTATGAGATGATTTCTAAAATTATCATCATGTATGAGGTATCTGGGAAAAGACCAACCGGTACCCTGTGTTCTTGGAGGTCCTACATTAAGTTTCAGTGTGACTGGGGCATGATCTGAGATTGTTGAGTCATCAATTCCCACATCTCCGATCCCAGAGTTCAAGGACCCAGAGACCAAGAAGTAGTCTATGTGTGATAGAGTGTCTTTTGCGGGCGTGACACATGTATAGTTCCTGGCCTCCGTGTTCCTATCCCTCCAAACATCAGAGAGAAGGAGAGCATTGCGAAATTTGAGAGTATATTTGTGTCTTTCTTGGAGTGTAGGGTTCTGGTATGAGTTGTTTGTGCATGATTTGGGTTTTGATATCTATCTGCGGGCGTCTGTGGTTTAAGGTTGTAGTCACCTCCCAATATTATTGAGGCATCTGCCATCTGGAGAAGGTGAGTCCTAAGGTGACCCCAGAATTCCTTTTTATGTGTGTGGGGCCCATACACCCCTCCTATCTGTAATGGAGACCCATTGAGCATAAGTTTATGTAGGACATATCTCCCCTGCAGATCTAATACTGTCTAAGTTACTGAGTAGTTTAGGTTCTCAAGAAAAAGAAATGCAATTCCCCTTGTCTGGCTACTTTCATATTTTGTGTCGATAACTTCACCTACCCACCCTTGTTTTAATTTTAAGTGTTCACTTGGCTTCAGATGAGTTTCTTAAAGGATCGCTATGTCTGCCTTTCTAGAATTTAAATATTTTAGTATGGCCTTTCTCTTAATAGGCGATGTAATCCCCCCCCCCCCACATTCCAATATATAATATTTATCCCCATTCTCGATGTTTAGGTAGTGTATTACTATGATGGTGTGTCCTGTGTATCTTAGTATTTATGTAGTTTGAGTGATAACTGATGAGTAACAGTTCTAATATGTGCAGCAATATTACTTACAGTTCCCTGGGGTCTCTTCCCTAGCCAGGGATAAAATCCTGGAAGGCGTGTTCACTCAGTTACAAGGAATAAAAGTAAAGAAACAATGAGTTAGTAGCAATCAATAGTATCCAAATCTTGGATCACCTGGATAGATAAAACAATTTAAACAATGAAACAATGAAACAGAACTAATGTTCAACAGTCCCCCCCCCCCCACCAGTGTAAAAAGGATATAACATGGTGCCGTGCATATGCACAACACTCTGCATAATATAAGTGTCCTCAGTCTCTGAGATGTCTTCTTAAATCTGCGAAGAGAAAAACACAAAAAATACAATCCGGTAGACAGTCCTCATAAGGCGTGCTTTCACACTTCCTCATCTTCAATGAGGATAAAAATAGCACAAAAATTAATGCAAAACAAATAGGCAGGTAAACAGTCACCAATACAAGTTAGGTTTATCCAAGAATATAGATGTATCTTCATGTCTCCGCTTGTTCAATATGCTTTGCATTAATTTGCTCCATTCTGCAAGGATTCCATGACTTCATAAAGGCTCGAAGCTGCGAAGTGGATTCAAAGAACTTTGTGCCTTGAGTGGTTTGCAGCTGGGTAAAGCAAGGACACTGATTCACCCTTTTCCAGGAGTTCCCTGCAGTAAGGTGAAAATTCTCTGCGTTTCTTCGCCACTTCGGCTGAATACTCCTGGAACAGGTGAATCCTTGAACCTTCATACATCAGTTCTGGTGTCTGCCTGTATGCTTTAAGGAGTAGGGTCTTGTCTTTGAAGTTGAGGTATTTTATCATTAGTTGTCTTGGCGAGGCTCTCTGCCCACTATTCTGCATCATAGATCCTACACGATGTGCTCTTTCCATAATACAAGGGATGTTTGCACTGGAGATGCCAAGCAGCTTTGGCAGTGTATTTCCTGTGAATTCAATTAAGGCAGCACCTGGAATTGATTCTGGGAGTCCCACCATATGAACATTATTTCGACGGGACCTATTTTCCAGATCATCCAGTTTTTCCTGCAATATTTTGTTCTGTCTTTGCAATATTCTGATGTTTAGTGAGGATTCTCTTTGCTGCGTTTCTGTGTCTGCCACTTTTTGTTCCACGTTGGTTAATCATGTAGAAAAGACCTTGAAATCTGAGGTCAGGGCATCCAGGCCCGTTTGTAACTGTTCAATTTTCGTCAGGAATAGTGCAGATAGTTGTGTCACTATTGGGTGGGTGTCTTGCGGTGTCTTGCGGGATCAGGCAGCTCAGCCTCTGTATGTGGTGGTGTGTGAACTTCAGCCTGGTTTTTCTGTCTCCTGTCATGCTGACGCTGCTGCTTAGACATATTACCAGTTCTTTTGTTATAAAGGGCATAATACTTTTGCATACAGACACAGATATGATGCAGTGCTGTCTCCAGCAACTCAGCTTGGTGATTCTGCCTTGCAAGAATTATTCAGTGTAAATAGCAGTCGACTAAGGGGATTATCTGGGGGGGAAACCCCGGGGAGAGGGCTTCGAAAGCTTACTCCATCATATCAATAATCATATAGACTTAGTAACCGTAAGGGGTGGACATGCAACAGGCACTGGCTTGAATAACTCTGTGATGGTGCAGATTCCGCTTGTCTTTCCCTCTCAATTCCTTATGGGGGCTGAAATAAGAGTGTCTCTCAGGAGGGTATAAATATCTCTCTTGCAAGCTGACTGGGTAGTAATCCTAATGGGCCCTTTCATATAAACGGACAGTGATGTTGTTTCACCACTACACAGTTATTGGCCTTCAGTTCAGAGCCCTCCCAACTGACCCCTTAATTGTTTCCTAGGTTCACTGCTGTCTAATGTGAGAGCCACATGGAGTAGATGCAGCACTCAGCCCGGTGATAATAATAAGCGTTACTAGGTTAGGGGCAGCAGGTATACCCTAAGAACATCTAGCCCAATGTACAATGCAGAGTTCTGTGTGAGCCGTATCTCTCTGTAGGGTTAAATATTGTGTCCCAGGCCGTTAAGTAAAAACTGCGTGTGTAGCAAGATGGCGGTCGCTATGTACACCGCTACTGACCTGACAGGCTGCGAGACTCTGTTTTTTGTTCCAGACGATGGCTTTCAGCAAGTGAAAGCAGTGTCTTGCGGATGTCACCGGATCTAAGAAGGCTTTGATTTTGATTGCTTTTTTGCCACTATAATGGGAGGTCTCCCACTCCTCTTGTCTCGCCTCTCCGTATTTTCTTTTACATATGCTTGATGGTGGGGGAGTAGTTGTATTCGCTCCTTGCCGTATGTTGTCCGGGCAGGGTTAAATGTCTCCTTGCCAAGGAAAGTGGTGTTTTCCAAGGAAAGTGGTGTTTTGGGCTGGTTATTACCGCTTTTGGTGCCGGTATATGGGATAGAGGATCAGAGCTCTTCAGTCTACGTCTTTCCCCAGCGCCCACCCACCGGAAGTCATTTTATATAATTTATATATTTTATATAACTCTGGTTTAGACTTTTACTGTTTTGTGCGCTTGACCTCCTCTTTCTTTTTCTGATATATTTATTTATTTATTATTTATTTATAAAATATTTTTATAAATAAATAATAAATAAATAATAAATAATTTTTGGTTAGAAGTCTGAAAATCTGCATAATATTATTAAAAAATAAGCAAAGCTGTCCATTGTTACGAAAACACTCTCAGATGGGCTATATAAATGAATCTTCTACAAAACATTTATGCAAAGAAACATCTAGTGTACAATGTCCCTTTAAAGATGGATTGGATCCAATATGCTAGGGGGGAAAGCATTTTACAAGGCTTAGCAAGGATTCTGGCCCAAATATGTTTCTGACCTTTGGAAGTTTGTATTTAGTTAAATGGTTCAGTCTACCTTTTAAAAGTCACAAAGCCCTTTCCTACTGCACATTTTAATAGTTTAATTTCCTAAAGGATTGATTTAGAGTTTTGTCGGTAACGACCCGCGTATCTAACGCTGGCTTTTTTCTGGCCGCACCTTTAAAATAATTCTGGTATTGAGAGTCCACAGAATGGCTGTGTTAGGCTCCAAAAAAGGAGCGTATAGCATATTTAACGCAACTTCAACTCTCGATACCAGGGTTACTTACGGACGCGGCCAGCCTCAAAAACGTGCTCGTGCACGATTCCCCCATAGAAAACAATGGGGCTGTTTGAGCTGAAAAAAAACCTAGCACCTGCAAAAAAGCCGCGTTCAGCTCCTAACGCAGCCCCATTGTTGTCTATGGGGAAACACTTCCTACGTCTGCACCTAACACCCTAACATGTACCCCGAGTCTAAACACTCCTAACCTTACACTTATTAACCCCTAATCTGCCGCCCCCGCTATTGCTGACCCCTGCATATTAATATTAACCCCTAATCTGCTGCTCCGTAAACCGCCGCTACTTACATTATCCCTATGTACCCCTAATCTGCTGCCCTGACATCGCCGACCCCTATATTATATTTATTAACCCCTAATCTCCCCCCCACAACGTCGCGTCCACCTGCCTACACTTATTAACCCCTAATCTGCCGACCGGACCGCACCACTATTATAATAAAGTTATTAACCCCTAATCCGCCTCACTAACCCTATAATAAATAGTATTAACCCCTAATCTGCCCTCCCTAACATCGCCGACACCTAACTTCAAACATTAAGACCTAATCTGCCGACTGGAGCTCACCGCTATTCTAACCCTAACACTAACACCCCCCCTAACTTAAATATAATTTAAATCTAACGAAATTAATTAACTCTTATTAAATAAATTATTCCTATTTAAAGCTAAATACTTACCTGTAAAATAAATCCTAATATAGCTACAATATAAATTATAATTATATTATAGCTATTTTAGGATTTATATTTATTTTATAGGCAACTTTGCATTTATTTTAACCAGGTACAATAGCTATTAAATAGTTAAGAACTATTTAATAGCTAAAATAGTTAAAATAATTAAAATTTACCTGTAAAATAAATCCTAACCTAAGTTACAATTAAACCTAACACTACACTATCAATAAATAATTAAATAAAATACCTACAATTACCTACAATTAAACCTAACACTACATTATCAATAAATTAATTAAATACAATATCTACAAATAAATACAATGAAATAAACTAACTAAAGTACAAAAAATAAAAAATAACTAAGTTACAAAAAATAAAAAAATATTTACAAACATTAGAAAAATATTACAACAATTTTAAACTAATTACACCTACTCTAACCCCCCTAATAAAATAACAAAGCCCCCCAAAATAAAAAAATGCCCTACCTTATTCTAAATTACAAAAGTTCAAAGCTCTTTTACCTTACCAGCCCTGAACAGGGCCCTTTGCGGGGCATGCCCCAAGAAATTCAGCTCTTTTGCCTGTAAAAAAACACATACAATACCCCCCCAACATTACAACCCACCACCCACATACCCCTAATCTAACCCAAACCCCCCTTAAATAAACCTAACACTAAGCCCCTGAAGATCTTCCTTCCTTATCTTCACCCTGCCAGGTTCACCGATCCGTCCTCGGAAGTCTTGATCCAAGCCTCGGAAGTGTTGATCCAAGCCCAAGCGGGGGGCTGAAGAGTGACGTCTATCCTCGGGATGAAGTCTGGATCCAAGCGGCGACTGAAGAAATCCATCCTCAGGCTGAAGTCGGAAGTCCATCATCTGGATGAAGTCTTCTATCAAGCCGCATCTTTAATCTTCTTTCTTCTGGAGCGGAGCGGAACCATCTTCTTCCAAGCCGACGTGGAACATCCTCTTCAACCGACGACTAGACGAATGATGGTTCCTTTAAATGACGTCATCCAAGATGGCGTCCCTCTAATTCTGATTGGCTGATAGGATTCTACGGAATTCGAGGGACGCCATCTTGGATGACATCCCTTAAAGGAACCGTCATTCGTCGGGAAGTCGTCATCGGAAGAAGATGGGTCCGCGGTGGAGGTCTTCAAGATGGAGCAGGTCCTCATCGGATGAAGATAGAAGATGCCGCTTGGAAGAAGATGGTTGCCGGTCCGGATCTACTCTTCTTCCCGGATAGGATGAAGACTTTGGACCCTCTTCTGGACTTCTTCAGCCGTCGGATGATGGATGTCTAGCCCCCTCTTGGGTTGGATGAAGATATCGGAGTTAGGACGGATCAGTGTGATACCCGGTGAGGTGAAGACAAGGTAGGAAAATCTTCAGGGGCTTAGTGTTAGGTTTATTTAAGGGGGGTTTGGGTTAGATTAGGGGTATGTGGGTGGTGGGTTGTAATGTTGGGGGGGTATTGTATTTTTTTTTTTACAGGCAAAAGAGCTGAATTTCTTGGGGCATGCCCCGCAAAGGGCCCTGTTCAGGGCTGGTAAGGTAAAAGAGCTTTGAACATTTGTAATTTAGAATAGGGTAGGGCATTTTTTTTATTTTGAGGGGCTTTGTTATTTTATTAGGGGGCTTAGAGTAGGTGTAATTAGTTTAAAATTGTTGTAATATTTTTCTTATGTTTGTAAATATTTTTTTAGTTTTTGTAACTTAGTTATTTTTTATTTTTTGTACTTTAGTTAGTTTATTTCATTGTAGTTATTTGTAGATATTGTATTTAATTAATTTATTGATAGTGTAGTGTTAGGTTTAATTGTAGGTAATTGTAGGTATTTTATTTAATTAATTTATTGATAGTGTAGTGTTAGGTTTAATTGTAACTTAGGTTAGGATTTATTTTACAGGTAATTTTGTAATTATTTTAACTATTTTAGCTATTAAATAGTTCTTAACTATTTAATAGCTATTGTACCTGGTTAATATAATTACAAAGTTACCTGTAAAATAAATATTAATCCTAAAATAGCTATAATATAATTATAATTTATATTGTAGCTATATTAGGGTTTATTTTACAGGTAAGTATTTAGCTTTAAATAGGAATAATTTATTTAATAAGAGTTAATTTATTTTGTTAGATTTAAATTATATTTAATTTAGGGGGGTGTTAGTGTTAGGGTTAGACTTAGCTTTAGGGGTTAATACATTTATTAGAATAGCGGTGAGCTCAAGTCGGCAGATTACGGGTTAATGTTTGAAGTTAGGTGTCGGCGATGTTAGGGAGGGCAGATTAGGGGTTAATACTATTTATTATAGGGTTAGTGAGGCGGATTAGGGGTTAATAACTTTATTATAATAGTGGTGCGGTCCGGTCGGCAGATTAGGGGTTAATAAGTGTAGGCAGGTGGAGGCGACGTTGAGGGGATCAGATTAGGGGTTAATAAATATAATATAGGGGTCGGCGGTGTTAGGGGCAGCAGATTAGGGGTACATAGCTATAATGTAGCTGGCGGCGGCGTGCGGACGGCAGATTAGGGGTTAATAAGTGTAGGTAGCTGGCGGCGACGTTGTGGGGGCAGGTTAGGGGTTAATAAATATTATCTAGGGGTCGGCGGTGTTAGGGTCAGCAGATTAGGGGTACATAAGGATAACGTAGGTGGCGGTCGGCAGATTAGGGGTTAAAAAAATTTAATCGAGTGGCTGTGATGTGGGGGGACCTCGGTTTAGGGGTACATAGGTAGTTTATGGGTGTTAGTGTACTTTAGAGCACAGTAGTTAAGAGCTTTATGAACCGGCGTTAGCCCAGAAAGCTCTTAACTACTGACTTTTTTCTGCGGCTGGCGTTTTGTCGTTAGATTTCTAACGCTCACTTCGGCCACGACTCTAAATACCGGAGTTAGAAAGATCCCATTGAAAAGATAGGATACGCAATTGACGTAAGGGGATCTGCGGTATGGAAAAGTCGCGGCTGAAAAGTGAGCGTTAGACCCTTTTTTGACTGACTCCAAATACCGGCGGTAGCCCAAAACCAGCGTTAGGAGCCTCTAACGCTGGTTTTCACGGCAACCGCCAAATTCCAAATCTAGGCCTTAGTTTCATAGAAGCCATACAAAGTTACAATGTAGCACTAATTTTCAAGAGATACTTAAAGGAATTGCAAACTATTCCACTGTCTATTAGGAACTCCCATTACAATGGTGGCATCCTTTGTAACCATCTCCAATACTGCTAAATCTATCTTAACACCTTGCATAAGACAAAAATGCCAGTTTATTACCTCTCCTTTAGTCCCATGCTTCTTTTTAATAATCTTGTAGGCTTCTATTTTTCTAGGGATTTGATAGCTTATCCTAATGGACTATTTGTGTTTAGTTTTCAGAGTTGTGAATAGACATGATAATGGTCAAAGTTGATCCTACAGTTGATCCTAGTACAGTTTTTAGTACTAGTTTATGAAGAGCATCTGAAAGGGACATTCTAGACTCAAAACTTACCCTTTATTACTTATTGTTGCATACCAGACTAGCATTTAGCAACATATTCCACATCTATAAGCTTGTAAGAAGTACATGAAACTTTTAAATAATAATGTTTGTTAGCAGCCGAAAATGGCTGCCATGCTCTACCCACAGCTTTCCTCTTGTCCAGTATGTCTAGTTTGACAGTTTAACAGTGCACATTTAATGTTTTTCAGCTAGCTATTTGAAATTGCACATGCACAAATCAGCGAGTGTGAGTAGGAAAACTTATTAACAAGTCGATCATGATTGGAGAAACTTAACATACCAAAATATACAATAAATAGATACATTGGTGGATGGAGATTGGTGGCCATTTTCGGCTCATAAAAACAATGAATATTTAAATGTTTAATTTACTTCTTACAAGATTATAGACATGGGAAAAGTTGCAGGATGCTTTTCTGGTATGTAACAATAAATAATCAAAGTTATCTATTGGGTCTAGACTGTCCCTTTAACATGCTACATGGAAACAACACATCATTATATATAAAGGTATCAAACAGACTACAATATTGGAAACAAAATGAATAAGTGATATCAATTATACTGGTCACTTACCATATTTAAATAGTTTTATTACGCCTAGATTTAGAGTTCTGCGTTAGCCGTCAAAACCAGCGTTAGAGGCTCCTAACGCTGGTTTTGGCCGCCCGCTGGTATTTAGAGTCAGTCAGGAAAGGGTCTAACGCTCACTTTCCAGCCGCGATTTTTCCATACCGCAGATCCCCCTACGCCAATTGCGTAGCCTATCTTTTCAATGGGATCTTTCTAACGCCGGTATTTAGAGTCTTGGCTGAAGTGAGCATTAGAAATCTAACGACAAAACTCCAGCCGCAGAAAAAAGCCAGGAGTTAAGAGCTTTCTGGGCTAACGCCGGTTCATAAAGCTCTTAACTACTGTGCTCTACAGTACACTAACACCCATAAACTACCTATGTACCCCTAAACTGAGGCCCCCCCACATCGCCGCCACTCTAATAAAAAATTTTAACCCCTAATCTGCCGACCGCACACCGCCGCAACCTACGTTATCCCTATGTACCTCTAATCTGCTGCCCTAACACCGCTGACCCCTATATTATATTTATTAACCCCTAATCTGCCACCCAAAAAGTCGCCGCCACCTACCTACAATAATTAACCCCTAATCTGCCGACCGGACCTCACCGCTACTATAATAAAGTTATTAACCCCTAATCCGCCTCACTCCTGCCTCAATAACCCTATAATAAATAGTATTAACCCCTATTCTGCCCTCCCTAACATCACCGACACCTAACTTCAAGTATTAACCCCTAATCTGCTGACCGGACCTCGCCGCTACTCTATTAAATGTATTAACCCCTAAAGCTAAGTCTAACCCTAACACTAACACCCCCCTAAGTTAAATATAATTTTTATCTAATTAAATAAATTAACTCTTATTAAATAAATGAATCCTATTTAAAGCTAAATACTTGTAGTGGTGTGTGGTATAGAGGCGCAGGTGTTTTCTTATTCTGTGCTCCAAAATTGCCTGGGAATGAAAGGGCTTTATTTCTATGTGTGTAGATCAACACCATATAATTGTGCAGTATACTTACTCTGAAAGAATTCAGAGTCCAGCTTCCTCTCAGAAATCTAGTCCGAATGGTGTTTTGCAATTAGGTATTCCCCCAATCTACTGTAGCTGTGAATATAGGATAACGTACTTAAAATGCAGTATACAACTGGTGCAAAATGTACAGTATACTTACTCCGATAAAATCGGAATCCGGCTCCTTTTGCAGCACTCCCGCTGGTGTAATTGAAAGAAATCCAAAAAGGCAGCAAGCAAAAGTTCATAAAAGTACAAATTTATTTAAAATGTTACTATGGACAAATAGATAAAAGCTCATAATCAAAAAGCTCTACGCGTTTCAACGATGTTTTGTCTTTCACAAGAGCAGTAAAGAGGTAAGATACTGCCTTTGGATTTACACAGGTGCTTTTATACAAAAATAATTAATGTTCCTTTTCCGGTCTAACCGGAGCCAGACTCCCAAAATTTACAAAATTTACAGAAATTGAGATGTCAATAATGTCAGCCGGTTTCTGTTTAGATCATTGTTAGTGTGCAAAAAAATGCAGAGATCTAATTATAATTATATTATATAAATCTGATGACAATATGTAAATTTCACCTTGTTTTTAGGACCAATCAAAATCAGTTAAACAGTAGTTCCCTTTCGAGTTCATATTGGACATAAGTTCTAAATCAGGTCCGCTTCTGACTTGTGATCACGTGTTTGACGGAAGAGCCAATCCTGGATGCTTTTCGGCAACCTTATGTTTCCATTCCAATTTTCGTCAGATGTGAAAGAGTTCTTTATCTGCTTATCCATAATCTTTGTTAAAAGTCCAGTATTTATGTGCAATGATCTAAAAATAATTGCAGATCACTAAGGGTTCGGTTAACACAGAAGAACCAAACAACAATGGAACTTTGCATTTTTATAGAAAAAAAAATACATTTCAAAAATCGTTATGTTATTCTGAACCAGATGACATTTTTAGATAGTATTATTAAAATATGAAGATGAAAATAAAAATATACATACAAAATACATATGAATAAATTGTAATTCATTTGTTACGAATGTTATCATATTATACTCTTAAATTATATAAAGGCCGCTACTCTAATATCTTTATTTAATCCCTAATGGCCGTAGGTCTTTAGCCTGTGTATCCACCAAAGTTCTCTCTTGTTTAATGACTTTTCTATCTCACCTCCTCTCCAATGTAGAGAGACTTTTTCAATGCCAATCCAGAATAGATGATTTTTATTTTTATAACATTGGCAGTTGTTAAAATGTATGGGGACACCATGGTCGTCCTTCTTTTTTTCTATTTTATACAGATGTTCGAGTATTCTAGTTTTTATAAATCTTGAGGTTTGACCTAAATATTGTATTTTACATTCACATTGTAATAAATATATTACATTCTTAGTTTTGCAACTAATGAAATCTCTAATTTGATATGTTTTACCTGTTACTGTTGAACTGAAAGTTTTATATGTCTTTTTTGTGTGGTTGCATGCTTTGCAATGCCCACAAGTATAAAAGCCTGTCAGATTTGAAATCTGAATGGGTTTAGGAGGATTCATTCCTTTGATGAGAGATGGTGCTAACTTTTGTTTAAAGTTTATGCCTTTTCTAAAAGTAATAGATGGTCTATTTGGGATAATGGTTTTTAAATATTCATCATTTTTTAAAACTTTCCAATGTTTATTTATAATGTGTTTATTTGTCTGTGACCACAATTGAAAGTGGTAGTGAATCTTGGAAAATGAGTCTTGAAAAGTTCTTGTTTTTGGGTGGTGTTTGATATTAATGTTGTCCTATCTCTTTTGGCTACTTCTGTCCTGACCTTTTCTAATTGATTTGTTTCATATCCCTTTGCTTCAAATCTTTCTTTAATGATTTTTGATTGTATATCAAAGTCAGTTATAGTATCACAATTTCTTCTCATTCGAAGAAATTGTCCTTTGGGGACTGCTTTCAACCATGTTGGATGATGGTCACTATCCTTCCTAATATATGTATTGGTGTCACATTTTTTAAATAGGTTTTTGTGTGTATATTACCTTCTGATATGTATATAGTTAAATCTAAAAAAGTGATTTCTGTTTTACTAGTTTCAGGTGTCAGAATAATATTCATATTGTTGTTATTCAAATGAGAAACAAAAGTATTGATTTCGCTTTCACTGTCATCCCATATGCACAAAATGTCATCTATGTATCTTTTCCAGGACACCAGGCCCGCCCAAGAACGTCATTGGACCACACATAGGTGTGTTCAATGTGGTCCATATAAATATTGGCGTAACTTGGGGCGAACCTGGTGCCCATGGCAGTTCCTCATACTTGTAAATAATAATTTCCATTAAACCAAAAGAAATTATGTTTTAGAATAAAGTCAATCGATACAATTATAAATTCCAAGAGTGCTGATGATAAATCTGGGTCTTGTTTTAATCTCCATTCAACGGCTTCTATGCCCTTTTTGTGGTCAATGATAGAATATAGGGAGGTTACGTCCATTGTCAACCAGGAATAACTAGATTCCCATTTTAAATCTTGTAATAAATTAAGTACTTGTTTGGTATCTTTGAGGTATGATTTTGCTGTTTGTGCATATGGTTGCAATAGATGGTCTATGAAAGCTGAAAGATTACAGGTTAAAGAGTCTATCCCACTAATAATAGGTCTACAGGGTGGTCTTGTTGAATGTTTGTGAACTTTCGGGAGAAAGTAAAAAATAGGTGTTTTAGAATCGGTTTTGTATAAAAAAGCATATTCATCTTGAGAAATAATTTCTCTATCTAAAGCTTGCAATAGTATTTGATTTAATTCTGTTGTATATGCTTTTTTTGGGGTTTCCCTTAGTGTTGGGTAGGTGTTGGTATCTGATAGTATTCTATTTGATTCCTCCATGTAATAGCTGCGATCCATAATTACGATACTTCCCTCCTTATCTGCCTCCTTCATGATTATATCTTGTCGTTTATTAAGATTTTGATAGATTTCATATTCTTCCTTAGTTAAATTCAAATATTTGGGTTTTGAGTGTAATTCTTCTAAGTCTTGTAGTAGTAGTTTACTAAAAACTTCTATATTTGGACCTTTATAATGACTTGGATAAAAAGTAGATGTATTTTTAAAGTAAGTTCTTGGTTCTTTCTTTTGTGTTGTAATGAGCTGATTCTGATTCAATGTTTCTTTCCTTGCAAAAAATCTTTTCACTGTGAGGTTTCTAATACATTTTTGTGCATCGATAAAGAGTTGAAATGTGTTTACATTTTGTGTTGGAATGAATTTTAGACCCTTTGAAAGCACTTGTTGTTCTTTATTAGTGAGAGTAAATGAAGAGATGTTATGTATGCCTAGTCTCTCTGGCACCTCCTTCTGTGGTTGAACTTGAATCTGATTGGCTGATTCTATCAGCCAATCAGAATTTTCCTACCTTAATTCCGATTGGCTGATAGAATCAGCCAATCGGAATTCGAGGGATGCCATCTTGGATGACTTCCCTTAAAGGAGCCTTCATTCTGTGTTAGGACGTCGGAAGAAGAGGATGGATCCACGCCGGAGGTCTTAAAGATGGAGCCGCTCGTCGTTGGATGGATGAAGATAGAAGATGCCGCTTGGATGAAGATATTTGCCGGTCCGGATCTCCTCTTCTGCCCGGATAGGATGAAGACTTTGGAGCCTCTTCTGGACTTCTTCTTGCCGGATAGGATGAAGACTTCGGGAGCCTCTGGAGGACCGATCGGTGATACCCGGCGTGGTGAAGATAAGGTAGGAAGATCTTCAGGGGCTTAGTGTTAGGTTTATTTAAGGGGGGTTTGGGTTAGATTAGGGGTATGTGGGTGGTGGGTTGTAATGTTGGGGGGGTATTGTGTTTATTTTTACAGGCAAAAGAGCTGTTTTCTTTGGGGCATGCCCCGCAAAAGGCCCTTTTAAGGGTTGGTAAGGTAAAAGAGCTTTTCAATTTTAATTTTAGAATAGGGTAGGGCATTTTTTTATTTTGGGGGCTTTGTTATTTTATTAGGGGGCTTAGAGTAGGTGTAATTAGTTTAAAATTGTTGTAATATTTTTATTATGTTTGTAAATTATTTTTTTATTTTTTGTAACTTAGTTCTTTTTTATTTTTTGTACTTTAGTTAGTTTATTTATTTGTATTTATTTGTAGGTATTTTATTTAATTAATTTAATTTATTGATAGTGTAGTGTTAGGTTTAATTGTAGATAATTGTAGGTATTTTATTTTATTAATTTATTGATAGTGTAGTGTTAGGTTTAATTGTAACTTAGGTTAGGATTTATTTTACAAGTAATTTTGTAATTATTTTAACTAGGTAGCTATTAAATAGTTATTAACTATTTAATAGCTATTGTACCTGGTTAAAATAAATACAAAGTTGCCTGTAAAATAAATATAAACCCTAAAATAGCTACAATGTAATTATTTGTTATATTGTAGCTATATTAGGGTTTATTTTACAGGTAAGTATTTAGCTTTAAATAGGATTAATTTATTTAATAAGAGTTAATTTATTTCGGAAGATAAAAATTATATTTAACTTAGGGGGGTGTTAGTGTTAGGGTTAGACTTAGCTTTAGGGGTTAATACATTTATTAGAGTAGCTGTGAGGTCCGGTCGGCAGATTAGGGGTTAATAATTGAAGTTAGGTGTCGGCGATGTTAGGGAGGGCATATTAGGGGTTAATACTATTTATTATAGGGTTATTGAGGCGGGAGTGAGGTGGATTAGGGGTCAATAACTTTATTATAGTAGTGGTGAGGTCCGGTCGGCAGATTAGGGGTTAATTATTGTAGGTAGCTGGCGGCAACGTTGTGGGGGGCAGATTAGGGGTTAATAAATATAATATAGGGGTCGGCGGTGTTAGGTGCAGCAGATTAGGTGTACATAGGTATAATGTAGGTTGCGGCGGTGTACAGAGCGGCAGATTAGGGGTTAAAAAAAATATGCAGGTGTCAGCGATAGCGGGGGCGGCAGATTAGGGGTTAATAAGTGTAAAATTAGGGGTGTTTAGACTCGGGGTACATGTTAGGGTGTTAGGTGCAGACTTAGGAAGTGTTTCCCCATAGGAAACAATGGGGCTGCGTTAGGAGCTGAACGCTGCTTTTTTGCAGGTGTTAGGTTTTTTTTTCAGCTCAAACGGCCCCATTGTTTCCTATGGGGGAATCGTGCACGAGCACGTTTTTGAAGGTGGCCGTGTCCGTAAGCACCGCTGGTATTTAGAGTTGCAGTGGCGGTAAATTATGCTCTACGCTCCCTTTTTGGTGCCTAACGCAGCCCTTCTGTGAACTCTAAATACCAGCGGTATTTAAAAGGTGCGGGGAAAAAAAGCACGCGTAGCTAACGCACCCCTTTGGCCGCAGAACTCTAAATCTAGCCTCTAGTGTTATATTGCATGATTGGCACAAGTTGTATTTTGAGCTCTGTGTGGGAATTATATTTATTACTCACATCAGTGACTGCTTATCTGGCATTTCCTCCTGGATGTCCAAGACCGAACTACTTCTAATTCCCCCCTCTAACTCTACTCCAGTTTCGAATTTTTCTATCACTGTTGGAGTCACGCTTGACTCAAATCTGTCCTTCATTCCCCACATCCAACTGCTCTCTTCATCCTGCCGCAACCACCTATGCAATATCTCCAAAATTTGTCAGTTTCTGAAACTACTAAACAGCTAATCCACTCCCTGGTAATTTCCCGACATGACTACTGTAACAACTTACTAACCAGCCTCCCTCTCTCCCGCCTCTCTCCCCTCCAATCCATCCTAAATACATCTGCCAGGCTAATCCACCTCTCTCAACGCTCTGTTTCTGCTGCACCTTTCTGCGAGTCCCTTCACTGGCTCCCCATTCACAGCAGAGTTAAATTCAAAATTCTCATTCTGACCTACAAAAACCCTCACCAATGCTACCCCACCCTACCTGTCCTTACTCATCAACAAACATACTCCTGCCCATCTCCTAAGATCCAACAATAACCTGCTTCTGGCGTCCTCTACCATCACCTCCTCTCATGCTAGACTACAGGACTTCTCTCGTGCAGCACCAACCCTCTGGAACGCTCTTCCTCGAGCTGTCAGACTTGCCCCTAACCTCTCCTCCTTTAAACGTTCCCTAAAGACCTTTCTGTTCAGGGAAGCTTATCACCCGACTTATTAACAAACTAACCACTTAACTAATAGTTGCCCTCTATCTCCTCACTAATATCATTCTCAGCTTTGCAGTCCCCACCTCCTGTTTTCCATATTCCTACCCATCTAGATTATAAGTTTCCATGGGAATAGGGCCTCAATCCTCCCTGTATTTGTCTGTAAAATGTTGTCTTTTATCGTATTGTTTCTCCATTGTACTATTATCCTTGTACCCATGGGCAGCGCTGCGGAATCTGTTGGCGCTTTATAAATAAAGAATAATAATAATAATAATATTATCCAATGCCACTAACAGGCAGGTAATTGGTAGCTTTTTTATGTTTAATTTAGCAATGGGTAATCCAACAATTCATGATAGCTAATTCTCTATAATTTTGACATTTTTAGAAATGTGGTCATTTTTTGGATTCTCATTTTTATCATTATTTCAAAAGTATCTTTTTTTTTAATCTATTTGCTCATTGTTCCCCCTAAAAAGTGACAATAGATTATTGATGCCTAGAGAGAGAGAAATTCCCCTGCTAAGGTATATAAATATTATTATTTTTTAAACAAACATGTTTTAAACATTTTTTTTATTTCCTCACAACCCATTTGTAAAATTAATATCTTCTAGAAAAAAACGTTGCTTCACAACTCGAAAATAATTAATTTGAAAGAGATTGGGCCATTCAATGGTATTCATACCACGCCATGCCATTAGAATAAATGGAGCAGCATATATTATTTAACCACTCAACTCTTGGTGCATAGAACAAGTTCCACTGTGAAAGATACTGGCATTAGGAAAACACCTTAAAAATATTACAGAACAAACTGATTTAAAGAGAAAAAACAGCCACAATAAAACAGTCCATTTAACATATGCAAAAAATAAAATTTGAAATTAGTAAAATAATAATAAAAAATAATAACCATCGGCCAGATTATGAGTTTTGCATTATGAGTGTCTTGGTAATAACTTGCAAGTTATTTCCACCGCTCACCTTTAACAGCGCTGCTATTACAGGTTTGCAAAATCCCGGCGACATGGCTGCATTGAGCTCAATACCTCGCACAAATACAAGCGCTGCTTTGAGCTGGTTTGACGTGCTTGTGCACGATTTCCCCATAGACATCAATGGGGAGAGCCAGCTAAAAAAAAGCCTAACACCTGCAATAACAGAGCGTAAAGCTCCGTAACACAGCCCCATTGATGTCTATGGGGAAACAAAATATATGTTTACACCTAACACCCTAACATAAACCCCGAGTCTAAACACCCCTAATCTGCTGCCCCCAAAATTGCCGACACCTACATTACACTTATTAACCCCTAATCTGCCACCCCCAATGTCGCCGCCACCTACCTACACTTATTAGCCCCTAATCTGCCGCCCCCAATGTAGCCGCCAATATACTAAAGTTATTAACCCCTAAACCTCTGGCCTCCCACATCACTAACACTAAATACATTTATTAACCCCTAAACCTAACCCTAAGTCTAACCCTAACACCCCTAACTTTAATATAATTAAAATACATCTAAATAAAAATTACCTAAATAATTCCTATTTCAAACTAAATACTTACCTATAAAATAAATCCTAAGCTAGCTACAATATAACTAATCTTAGGTTTTATTTTTATTTCACAGCTAAGTTTGTATTTATTTTAACTAGCTAGACTAGTTATCAAATAGTTAATAACTATTTACTAACTACCTAGTTAAAATAAATACAAATGTACCTGTAAAATAAAACCTAACCTGAGTTACACTAACACCTAACATTACAATAAAATAAAATAAATTAAATTTAAAAAATACATTTATATAAATTACAAAAAATAATAAACACTAAATTACACAAAATAAAAAAATGAAATTATCAAAAATAAAAATAAATTACTCCTAATCTAATAGCCCTATCAAAATAAAAAAGCCCCCCCCAAAATAAAAAAAAACTTTAGCCTACACTAAACTGCCAATAGCCCTTAAAGGGGCCTTTTGTGGGGCATTGCCCAAAGAAATCAACTCTTTTACCTGTAAAAAAAAATACAAACAACCCCCAACAGTAAAACCCACCATCCACACAACCAAACCCCCAAAATAAAATCCTATCTAAATAAACCTAAGCTCCCCATTGCCCTGAAAAGGGCATTTGGATGAGCATTGCCATTAAAAGGGCATTTAGCTCTTTTACATTGCCTAAAGTCCCTAATCTAAAAATAAAACCCAGCCAGCCAATAGAATGCAAACTCAATTCTACTGGCTGATAGGATTGTTTACCCTTTAATTAATTAATTGATAGAATTCTCTCAGACAATCGGAATTAAAGGGATGCCATCTTGGATGATGTCCCTTAAAGGGAACCTTCAGTGTATGGCTGGGGCCGTATGAAGAGGATGCTCCGCGCCGGATGTCTTGAAGATGGAGCCGCTTCTCGTTGGAAGGATGAAGATAGAAGATGCCCATCTGGAGGACGACTTCTTGCCGCTTGTATGAAGACTTCTCCCAGCTTGGTTTGGTTATGTGGGTGGTGGGTTTTACTGTGGGGGTGTTGTTTGTATTTTTTTTAACAGGTAAAAGAGCTGATTTCTTTTGGGCAATGCCCCGCAAAAGGCCCTTTTAAGGGCTATTGGTAGTTTAGTGTAGGCTAGGGTATTTTTTTATTTTGGGGGGGCTTTTTTATTTTGATAGGGCTATTAGATTAGGGGTAATTAGTTTAAATATTTGATAATTTATTTTTTATTTTGTGTAATTTAGTGTTTATTTTTTTGGGGGAATTTAGTTAATTGTATTTAATTAATGTAATTTATTTAATTTTAGTGTAATGTTAGGTTTAACTGTAAGACAGGTTAGGTTTTATTTCACAGGTAAATTTGTATTTATTTTTACTAGGTAGTTAGTAAATAGTTAATAACTATTTACTAACTAATCAACCTAGTTAAAATAAATACAAACTTACTTGTGAAATAAAAATAAAACCTAAGATAGCTACAATATAACTATTAGTTATATTGTAGCTAGCTTAGGTTTTATTTTACTGGTAGGTATTTATTTAGTTTTAAATAGGAATAATTTAGGTATTAATTGTAATTTTTATTTTTAATTATTGTAATTTGGTTACAGTAAGTGGGTGTTAGGGTTAGGGTTAGACTTAGGGTTAGGTTTATGGGTTAATTACTTTAGTATAGTGGCGGCGACATTGGGGGCAGCAGATTAGGGGTTAATAAGTGTAGTTAGGTTGCAGCGATTTTGAGGGCAGCAGATTAGGGTTTAATTACAGCAATTTAGGTTGCGGCGATATTAGGGACAGCAGATTACGGGTTAATAAGTGTATGTAGGTGTCAACGACATTGGGGCAGCAGATTAGGGGTTAATAATATTTAACTAGTGTTTGCGATGTGGGAGTGCCGCGGTTTAGGGGGTTAATATTTTTATTATAGTGTTTGTGATGCGGGAGGGCCTCGGTTTAGGGGTTAATAGGTAGTTTATGGGTGTTAGTGTACTTTGCAACGCTTTAGTTATGAGTTTTATGCTACAGCTTTGTAGCGTAAAACTCATAACTACTGACTTTAGATGGCAGTACGAATCTTGACGGTATAGGCTGTACCGCTCACTTTTTGGCTGGACAGGCAAAACTCGTATTACCGGCGGTATGGAGATCCCATTGAAAAAGGATTTTTTTGAAAGGTGCGGTAGTTACTATGCGTTATTGCCAAAAAGGAGTGCAGTACACCTATACCTACAAGACTCGTAATAGCAGTGGTAGTGAAAAAGCAGCGTTATGAGACATAACGCAAAAATCATAATCTAGCCGCAAGTCAGCAAGACACACTAACAATTCAAAGTTCTTTTTACATTACTCATGCATGCTGCTAGTGTACTGTAGGTAAAGAAACATGTTAAATCCCCCGGTAATCCCATGTCTAAGAGGTCTCTGAGACACCCTCCATTTCTTTTATCCAACAAGACTAATCATTGACAAAACAGACATGCACATAATTTGCTGAAATTACTAAACAGCTAATACACTCCCTAGTAATTTCCCGACTTGACTATTGTAACAACTTACTAACTGGCCTCCCTCTCTCCTGCCTCTCTCCCCTCCAATCCATCCTAAATGCATCTGCCAGGCTAATCCACCTCTCTCGACGCTCTGTTTCTGCTGCACCTCTCTGTGAGTCCCTTCACTGGCTCCCCATTCACAACAGAGTTAAATTCAAAATTCTCAACCTGACCTACAAAGCCCTCACCAATGCTGCCCCACCCTACCTGTCCTCACTCATCAACAAATATACTCCTGCCCGTCCCCTAAGATCCAACAATGACCTGCTTCTTGAGTCCTCTACCATCACCTCCTCTCATGCTAGACTACAGGACTTCTCTCGTGCGGCACCAACCCTCTGGAACGCACTTCCTCGAGCTGTCAGACTTGCCCCTAATCTCTCCTCCTTTAAACAATCCCTAAAGACCTTTCTGTTCAGGGAATCCTATCATCCGACTTATTAACAAACTAACTTCACTTAACTAACAGTTGCCCTCTATCTCTTCACTACTATCATTCTCACCTTTGCAGTCCCCACCTCCTGTTTCCCATCCTCCTACCCATCTAGATTGTAAGTTCCCACGGGAATAGGGCCCTCGATTCCCCCTGTATTTGTCTTATCGTATTGTTTCTCCATTGTACTGTTATCCTTGTACTCATGGGCAGCGCTGCTGAATCTGTCGGCGCTTTATAAATAAAGAATAATAATAATAATTTACAATCACATGCATGTATATTAACCGTGTTCCAAGAATGGTTCTGAAGTTTCTATTTACACATACATGATTTTTTGCATTGGGCTCTGAACTCAACAATGTATGTAAATGACATAATTGCCTACTAAGTCAAATCTAGGTACACACAATGATCAAAGAAAGCAACATGATGATGCATCACAGCAGAGAACCTTGTATCTATGAGTCTAGACTATTATTTTACATTAATTGTCAAATAGCAAATACTTACTTCTATCTCTCACGATTGCTGTAAGGATTGTCCATATGTTGATATTTTCTTTGTGTTCTAAAGCTAGACTATGATAACATATGAACAGCCCTGCTGTTATGAGTTAACTTTTAAAATTTCTTGTATCATCTAACTACAGAAAATAAAAGTTCAAGATCAGATGATGGAACCGACAAGCATAATTTTTCTGTTGGATTAACATTTGTTTAAAAAGTTACTAATACGCCTAGCATGTATTTAAATATCATATACTAGTCCTAAAGCCCGTTCACACAGGCCATTTTTTGCAGTATAGCAGTCCCACCCCTTGCTCTCTCTCTCCCCCTCTCTTTTGTGCTCTCACCCCCTCTCTTTTGTGCTCTCTCCCCCTCTCTTTTGTGCTCTCTCCCCCTCTCTTTTGCGCTCTCTGTCACTCCACCTCTCTTTTGCTCTCTCTCTCCCCCTCTCTTTTGTGCTCTCTCCACCTCTCTTTTACACTCTCTCCCCCTCTCTTTTGTGCTCTCTCCCCCTCTCTTTTGTGCTCTCTCCCCCTCTCTTTTACGCTCTCTCCCCCTCTCTTTTGTGCTCTCTCTTGCTCCACCTCTCTTTTGCTCTCTCTCTCCCCCCCTCTCTTTTGCTCTCTCTCTCTCTTTTGCTTTCACTCCCCCCTCTTTTGCTCTCTCCCTTTCTCTTTTGCACTCTCTCTCCCCCCTCTCTTTTACGCTCTCTCTCCCCCCTCTCTTTAGCGTTCTCTCTTTTGCACTCTCTCCCCCTCTTTTGCGCGCTCTTTCTCCCCTCTCTTTTGTGCTTTCTCTCTCCCCCTCTTTTGTGCTCTCTCTCCCCCTCTTTTGCGCTCTCTCTCCCCCCTCTCTTTTGTGCTCTCTCCCCCTTCTCTTTTGCACTCTCTCTCCCCCCTCTCTTTTGCGCTCTCTCTCTCCCCCTTCTTTTGCACGCTCTCTCTCCCCCTCTCTTTTGCACGCTCTCTCTCCCCCTCTATTTTGCACTCTCTCTCTCCCCCTCTTTTGCGCTCTCTCTCTCCCCCTCTTTTGCACTCTCTCTCCCCCTCTCTTTTGCGCTCTCTCTCCCCCTTCTCTTTTGCGCTCTCTCTCTCCCCTCTCTTTTGCGCTCTCTCCCACCTCTCTTTTGCTCCCTGTCTCGCCCTCTCTTTTGCTTTCTCTCCCCCCTCTCTTTTGCTCCCTGTCTCCCCCTCTCTTTTGCTTTCTCTCCCCCCGCTCTTTTGCTCTCTCTCCCCCTCTCTTTTGCGCTCTTTCTCCCCCTCTCTTTTACGCTCTCTCTCTCCCCCCTCTCTTTTGCGTTCTCTCTCTTTTTCGCTCTCTCTCCACCCTCTTTTGCGTGCTCTCTCTCCCCCTCTCTTTTGCTCTCTCTCTCCCCCTCTCTTTTGTGCTCTCTCTCCCTCCCTCTCTTTTGCACTCTCTCTCTCCCCCCTCTTTTTTGCTCTGTCTCTATCTCCTTTTTTTGCTGTCTCTCTCCATCCCTCTCTTTTGCTCTTTCTCTCTCCCCTCTCTTTTGCTCTTTCTCTCCATCCCTTTCTTTTGCTCTCTCTATCCATCCCTCTCTTTTGCTCTCTCTCTCCCCCTCTCTTTTGCTCTCTCTCTCCCCTTCTATTTTGCTTTCTCTCTCCCCCTCTCTTTTGCTCCCCCCCCCCCTCTCTTTTGCGCTCTCTCTCCATCTCTCTCTTTTGCTCTCTCTCTATCCCCTCTCTTTTTCTCTCTCTCCCCCTCTCTTTTTCTCTCTCTCCTCCTCTCTTTTTCTCTCTCTCCCCCCCCTCTCTTTTTCTCTCTCTCCCCCTCTCTAATGCTCTCTCTCCGCCCTCTCTTTTTCTCTCTCTCCCCCCTTCTCTTTTTCTCTCTCTTCTATCTATTTGGCTCTTACCCTTCTATTTTGCTATTTCCCCTTTATTTTGCTCTCTCTCCCCCCTCTCTTCTGCATTTCCCCTCTCTTCTTCTCTTCCCCTTCTCTTTAGCTCTTTCCTATCTCTTTTTGTCTCTCCCCCTCTCTTACTATTTCTCTCCCCTCTCTCTCCCCCTCTCTTTTTCTCTCTCTTCTATCTATTTTGCTCTTTCCCTTCTCTTTTGCTCTTTCCCCTTTATTTTGCTCTCTCTTCCCCATCTCTTCTGCACTTTCCCCTCTCTTCTGCTCTTCCCCTTCTCTTTAGCTCTTTCCTATCTCTTTTTGCCTCTCCCCCTCTCTTTCTATTTCTCTCCCCTCTCTCTCGTGCTGACCGCACCCGACCACGTCCCCTCCATGCCCCGACCATGCCCATGTTCCTGTCCGACCACGCCTATGCTCCCGCCGGTCACGTCCATGCTCCCGCCTGGCCACGTCCACTTTCGCCGCAACAGTATGTCAGGTAAGGCCAGGTGTGTTTGTCCTCATGCTGTCTCTACTGCTCATGACAGCTTCAGATTATCCTGCAAATGTCTAAGCAGATCCTATATTACAATTCAAATACGATTAAAATTAGACAATTTAACTAGAAACTAGAAAATATCTTGTCATTGGATCAGCATGAGTGTGTATAAGGGGATAAACAACAAGGAGCTAGATTACAAGTGGAACATTAACTTCCTCACGTATTGTAAGTTGAAAGTATATGCAACCGCACAATTGCAAACTAATTTTGCGTTTGTCATGTTAGCGCTACTAAAGACCTCATGTAAAGGATTAGTTGCATTAAACACTACATAAATTCATTAAAATAAAGTGTTACATTCATATAAACACTATCTAATAAACAATTATTCATGTAAATATTAAAAAAGTTATAAGTATTACAAGGTATATGGTATATGACAAGGTATTTGAATGGAAAAGGGTTAAATAGTAAATATATATATTTTCTCGCTCAGTTTACAATAAAACAGTATCACGCTATTTATTTTATTTTGATGTTTCCTTTTTTTGGATACATGATTTGCTGCCGAGACTGAACTTTCACTGTACCTCCTAAGTCACGATCAATCCTCCTATGTGGGAAGACGTTCCCTCTCAACACTACACCCTCTTCTTACCTCAGATGATTGAGGTTTTGGCCATAAGTAGTTTGATTGCTTATTCCTTGACTTACATGGTTTAGGAGATTGTAATTGTCCTGGACAGAACTGTTTGCATCCATCTTGGCACACCATACGTTCATGTATTTTGATGCTTTTTTTCACATATATATGCAGATGTCTCTCCACCCACAAATGTATGTAAGAAAGATTTACCAGCTCATTGGATATAAGTAAGCCCATGAGAAAGAGTTCCCTGAACTAAAAATATTGTCAGGTTACCCCAGTGCACAGAGTTCTAAAGTATTTGAAATATAAAACAAAAAGAAATGTACCAGTATGAACTAATCCAGCACAAGCTCATATAAGGGCAAACAATTTAACAAATACACCAGCATACATACAAACAGAAGAAGTTCAAATTCAGCAAGTAAAATATGTATTATGCTTAGGATAACACATCCAAAATTAAATATATAGCAACATAGTGATCAATCCTATACAGAAGTGAGGAGAAGCAATGATTATAAATGCTCAGCAAATCAAAGGATCCCAAGGCCTGAAAATTCAAAGGCCAAGTACTACAGAGTCCCACTGAGGTAATAGCACAGTCCGTGACAATGTGGATATCACAGCTAAGAGGTTGAAAAATAAGCCAGTCCTTAGTCAAGGGTAAGAAGGCATAACACATACATAATTGCAATCATTCCTCCAAGTGTAATGTAATAAGCGTCAGCAGCAGCAAAGAAAATAGCAAGTCAGTCCTGAGTCAAGTATGCACAGGCACAGCACCTTAGCGTTTTATACCAGTCCTCCTAGAGTGATATGGTATATTGGGTAATTTGAAGGTAAATAAACCCCACAGCTTACCAGACATCAATCACTTTGGATACAATCCGTTGTCCTCCCAGAGCTGCCCCACAGTCCATACACTCACCGGATGGTAATAGTTGTGTGTTATACAGTCCTCCACTTGTGCCTGTGATCTAAGACTCACCAAAGACTGCTTCGATTCAAGATAGCTGGTGGTGAAACAAACCGCCAATGTTTGTATCCACTGTTCCGGTCAGCTGTGTAGTCGAAAGCGCTCCTCAAAACTTCCTTCTAAGCAATGCACACCACCTTCAAACTAAGGGTTATGGTTACACAGCAAGGGCAGCCACTAGAAATTTTGGGGCCTCTTACTTAACCAATGATCAGCCCCCCCCCCCCCCCCTGACATGTGCAGTTTTTGTGACTAAAACGTTTATGCACTTTATTCTTAAATGTAGTTAAACTTGGAAATGTTGTGAAGGTAGTAACACACAAACACAGAACTCAGTAGTAAGGTAAAAAAAAAAAGGAACAGACAATGGACAAACACAAACTTGCACATACACCCAAGGAAACACCCACAGAGGCAGCCTCAGAAAACACACAAAGACATACACACACAGAGACACTTAAAGAAAACACACAAAGACATTCATACACACACACACACCCTCACAGAGACATCCACAAAAAAATGCACAAAGACAGACACATAAACCCTTACAGAGAGACCCACAGAAAAGAAATACATACACACTCATAAAGACACCAACAAAAGCACAAATACATAAACACAGGCACCCACAGAAACTCACAGGAGGTAAAATTTCTGCACATTGCCATCCCCTAAATCAACAGTGTGTGATATGCATGATAAAACATATAGCAGAAGTCAAGAGATTACTTTTTAAAGAACCATATTTGTAAATAAGCAAACACAAATACTTATGTAAATTCAATATTGTACATTATTGATCTGTTAGAAGGGGTAGATGAAGAAAAGTACTTTTGAAAGGTTGACATGTTTAGGGGTTTTTTCCCCCCATTTTACCCAACCAAGAGCACCACTTCAAATCTGTCAGCTGTACTTATGGATTTTGAAAAAGCTGTACTCTACATGGTCTTGGTGGAACCATTAGCTGTGGTCTCATACCATTAGATCTGGATAAAGGCAGGATTTAGGACTGTTTGTATGTATTTCAAAATTAAGTCAGCTATTGTGTAAACTGAACAGTGTTAAGGTAACCTGTCTCATTTCAAACACTGAGCATTCTTAGCCTTAGAGTACAACAATTTATGCAGATGTTAAAATCTTAGATAAAATGCCTCCTGACATCTGGAAAGTCCTCGCATAAAGGGGAAGTAAACTTGAATGTAATTAAAATATATATATATATATACATATAAATTAAAAAAATCATATCTGCCAAAAGGGCACCTACCATTTGTGTATTGAGGAGCAAACACTTCTGCATGCTTTTAAATATATAAATATGGTCATTTATATGACTAACTTCATTTTTCCACTATTATTGCTTATTACATGGGAGGATGGCTGGGGTAGTCTTTTATATAGTACCTTTTTTAACCCTCACTTTTGTATATCTGACTGGGCTGGCTCAGACGTGGTCATTTTTATGACTGGTGGGTTGTACATTTATATAATTAAGGGTTATTATAACATTATTACATATATATTTATATATTCCATCAATTGGTCTATATATTAGCTATTTAGGGATTCAAGTGGCTATCTAGGATCTGTCGTTATTATGACAGTAGCTATACAGATAGCTGTTTATTATTATTGTTTACCTAGGGTGCACTGGGTAGAACTGATGGTCAAATTATAATGACAGGGTGATGTTTTTAGCATCATACACATATGTCAGTCTACACGCCTCCTCAGCCACTGACTATAGGTCTGATGATTGGTTAGACTCATACATACACCCCTCCAATGTAACTGTTGGCGTTTTTGGAGTGGCTATGTTTGAACACGTTTCTTATACTAAGTGGTATGTTTACTTTGACACTTTATATTATGTATAAATTAATCACATATATATATGCATCAGCTTATGGAGGTGACTATGACTGACTGTATTAGGTCTACTGACAGATCATATTCACTTCTAGTGTCAATCAAACAAATAGGGCATTTCCCTAATGGGATTAATATATAATCAATCATATTTTAGGCAATGTATTTTTCTATCATGATTATATGCAGTTTCATTTAAGAAATTACTATGTTTATGAAATAAGTGCATAACCCTACTATACTGTATACACATAACAAATGGATTTCTAGTGGTATATCCCAAATGACATCACTAATAAGATTTTCTATCAGCCTTGTAGAGGTTAGAATGTGGGAGTTAACAAACATGTGTATACAGATGGTATAGGAGGGGGAAGGGGGAGGGCTTGGTCCAATTAACCTATGACAGGGATTTGAAGGGTATATAGCAAGTGTATCAAATTTTATATTTTTATTGTATAGCCTGAGGAAACAGCCCCTGAGAGGCTGAGAAACGAGTTGCTTTGTTTTAAATAAATATCTGTTTTTAGGATACACTTGCTGTTATCGTCTGGGATTATTCGTTTGTACAATGTACACATATCGTTTGGTTGTCAAGTGGACTTCATCAATGCCTGAGTACAGTCTACTGGGCAACTGAAAGGCCCCAGTCTGCCTTGATTGCACCTGAAGGTGCGCTGCTCATTGTAAGTGAGACCATTAATCTTGACATCCCTATATACTAACTGTACTAGGCTAGGGGTGTCGTTTTCTATTACTCGTAGGTCTAGAAGTTTGGTTTGCTGCCCTGCTGGCTATATATCTGAGTGTCTCCATTGTGGGCTTACAGTGAGGTGGACCACTGCCAATTGATTCAGCCTGCGTTTTTTGCACCTTTGGGGTGCTCCAGTTTTTTTAGTACCACATCACCTACCATTGTTTTGCTCTGTTTCTAGACGTTACTAGACCATATTGGCGCCTCTGATTCTTCTCTTTTCCAAATATTAAATTTCAGCAGCATTGTCAGATAATCATAAATACACTGCTGCATATTGCTAAAAAAATTGTTTTTATTGACCCCTGGACCCACCATACAACTACCACACTAAATTTACAATATGCAATTGCACAAATAAATAAAAAAAAAATATTAAGTATGTCCTACTTACTCTACAAATGAAAGTGATCTGCCATCTGACTCAGGCACACACTGTACAAATTGAAGTGCCAAGTCTGTCTCACACTGTGCATAGTGGTTTAGTGCACACTCAGAAATCCTCTCAAATGCTAATGCTTTACTCCTTGTTATGATATTTCCCCACGCTTGATAGCACTCTGCTGTAGCACCCTCTGGTGGCTGCCAAAATATAAAATAAATTTTAAAAAAAATAATAATAGTTGTGCTGGCCTCATAGGGCCCCCCTGGCCCACTGGGCCCCTGACAGGAGTCACCCTATTCACCCCCTGATGGCAGCCCTATACACAGCGCTACCCTTGGTAATAGCATAGGGCTTTCTCAAGCGTCAGGATCACAGGCACAAGCGGAGGACTGTATAACACCATCCAATTAGCACAGTCGGTAGACCTACTATCAGGTTAGTGTGCAAGCAATGTGTTAGGTTTTTTTTGTAAATTGCAGCCTTTATTGAAGTCTAAGGGGATATGGTCGTGATATTCGAAGTCCTGAGTGCGCCATTTGTAATCTGGCTCAAAGTTGCTAAACCCTGCAACACCATGAAAAGTGATATACATAATATATATATAATTGATTATATAAATAATGAGTTAACAAAATATTTACCAGCCAGCTCATGAACAAAAATAAAAGAGGAAAGTATATTTCAGAATGGAGTCAATAAAACATGTATGCACATACATATTTATATTTACAAATGGTAGCATTTTAATGAATATATTTTAAAAGTTGGTCATATTTTTTTATTTTTTATTTTTTTTTAATGACCTAGGAAAGGTAATGTATTAATATAACAAGCATAAAACTCAAATGCGATTTCAACACATGGCTTAAAATAGGGCTAGAAATTAATGTAATATTAGACCTCATTTTTTTGCCTGTGAAGATAAAATTTCCACAAATGTAATAACTCTTAAAAGCCAGGTTAAGTTTGCTCCAGAATTGATGCATTATCATAAGCTACACTTTATAATAAATATGAAAATGATTAGGTCAGGTTTACATGTTACATTATAAAGATCTATCATCCAATCAAGTATGATCTGTACGCAAATACAATACATACATTTTTTTATGTGTGATGGTTTAGTCAGGCACATTTGTAATTATATTAGATACATTTCAAAAAATAAACAACATCTAAGAAAGTTTTATATTTATCCTATTTATTGATCATATATTGCTTCTTTTAATAACTTCTTCATACCAAGCAATTAGTTTGTATCTGTTCTTGAAATACAGTTATTTTGCAGATTCATACCAAGGGAAAATATAGCAATATTATGAAAGAATCTTCTGCCAAGAACTGTGTTTGATAAATGGACTGATGTTTTATTACTGATCCAAAACTAGAGAATATTTGATAAATTGCTCTCATATTGTTAAAGCATAGCTGCAGAAATTATTGTCCTAGCTTTACATCTTTTTTTAAAGTTAGATGAAAAAAAGCATGTCTTTATGTATAAAGTACTTTAACACTGAACTTTTTATTTTTTTATTTACAAAGCCTCACTTTTTCACTGTCATTATGCAAAGGCATGCCAATAGATATTTAACTTTTCACAGATTATATATTATTAATGCTTACTGATGATTTATACTTTCTCATTCTATATCTTTCTCTTTCTTGTTTGAAATCACAAGATTAGTTCCTCTTTTAGTGAATACACTAATGATGCATCCAAACAAAATAAATAATAAGGCCAACATTTACCAAGAATCTGATGCCAGCAAGCACTGTCAATTACCCCGGTTGGACTTCTCCGGGGTGATTTTAGTCCACCAGCTCCAATTGGAACAGCCAATGGGATTGAGCTCTCATGCTTTTGGCTGATTGGAACAGCCAATAGGATTTTTGCAGCTCTATTCCTATTGGCTGATTGGAACCTTTCAGCGAATAGGAATGCAAGGGACGCCATCTTGGATGAAGTCACTTGCATTCAAGTTCCAGTTTAAGGCGGCGACCACATTGAAGAGGAGCTCTGCACCGGATGTCTTCTGGATGGACCTACTCCGTGCCGGATGGATGAATATAGAAGAGCCCGCATGGATGAAGACTTCGTTGGATGGATGAAGATGGAAGAGGTGGCCCGGATGAAGACTTCTTGCCGCCCGGATGAAGACTTCTTGATAGCTGGATGGATCCTTCAAGCAGAACTTAAAAAACTGTAAGTGGATCGTCTGGGATTAGTGTTATGTTTTTTAAGGTTTTTTTGGATGTGTTTTATTTTTAGAGTAGGGTCTGGGCAGGTAAAAGAGCTAAATGCCCTTTTAAGGGCAATGGGGAGCTTGGTGGTGGGTTTTACTGTTGGGGGCTGTTTGTATATTTTTTTCCAGGTAAAAGAGCTGATTTCTTTGGGGCAATGCCCCGCAAAAGGCCCTTTTAAGGGCCATTGGTAGTTTATTGTAGGCTGGGGGGGTAATTTGGGGGGCTTTTTAATTTCGATAGGGCTATTAGATTAGGTGTAATTCTTTTTTATTTTTTATAATGTTTTTTTTTTTCTCGTAATTTAGTGTTTTTTATTTTTTGTAACTTAACATTTTTTTTGTTTGTAATTTAGTATTGTCTAATAGTATATTTAAATAATTTGAGTATGGTTAGGGTTTTTTAATATGTAATATAGTTAATTTAATTGGTAGTTTAATGTAATTTTAGTATAATAGTTAGGGTAGGTTAATTAATAGTTTAGAATTAGTTTATTTTAATTCTAAAGGTAAGTTTTAATTTATTATAAGAAAGGGATGTTTTAATTTTAATGTAAAGTTAGCGGGTTGTTAGGTTTAGGGGTTAATAGTTTAATTTAGTTTATGGCGATATGGGGGGCTGGCAGTTTAGGGGTTAAAATATTTAGTTAATGGTAGTGATGTGGGAGGCCAGAGGTTTAGGGGTTAATACATTTTATTTAGGTTGCAGCGGGTCAGGGAGCTGCGGGATAGGGGTTAATACTTTTATTTAGGTTGCAGTGATGTCGGGGGTGGCAGATTAGGGGTGTTTAGATTCGGAACTTATGTTAGGGTGTTAGGTGTAAACGTAACTGGTTTTCTACCATAGAAATCAATGGGATATCTGGCAACATCGAACATAATATTTTGGTGCTTTCAGACTCCCATTGATTCCTAAGGCATCCGCGGCCTCCAGGGTGGCGGATTGAAAACTATGTACGCTGGGCTGGAATAGCCACGAGCGTACCTGTTAACTATTTGATAACTTTGAAAAAGCATCAAATAGTGACAAATGTATATTCTGGAACATGTGTAATGACGTAAGCATCGATCTGTGTCAGATTGAGACTGGCAGATGGTATGTTACGTGACAGATTTCAACTTTTGCCGGTCTGTAGGCTTTGATAACTAGGTTGGATCAAGCTTGCATCGCACACACTATAACAAATCTGAACCCCTATTCCGCCAATCCCCGACAACGCAGCAACTAAATAAAGCTATTAACCCCTAAACCTCTGGCCTCCCACATTGCAACAACCTAAATTGAACTATATTAACTCCTTAACCTAACCCCTAACGTAACCCTAAGCCTAACCCTAAACCTAACCGTAACTCTAAACCTAACCGTAACCCTAACCCTAATGTAACCCTAACCCTAACATCCCCTAACTTTAACATAATTAAAATATAGCTAAATTAAACTTACAATTATTAACTAAATAATTCCTATTTAAAACTAAATTCTTACCTGTGAAATAAAACCTAAGCTAGATACAAAATGACTAATAGTTATATTGTAGCTCGCTTAAGTTTTATTTTTATTTTACGGGTAAGTTTGTATTTTTTTTTTTTATTCAATACATTTTTATTGGGTTTTCAATATTTCAAAGCATTACAATCATAACAAATTACATAGCTGATAACGAAAACAGCAATACTAAGAAATAACACAATACGATAATTTGCACATTTAAGCTATCCCAATCATTTTAACAATTTTAAGAGGTGTCAAGTTCCTCTGTATATTGTCTGCTAGTCTCATAGCTGATTAGGAGAAAGGAAAGAAGAAAAGTAAGGGGGCTAAGGAAGGGAAGGAAAAATATGTTTACATAGTCCTGCACCATTCACCTTCAGAACCATATGAAAAGCGAAAAATCAACAGTCACAAGTAGACCGGTGAGCACCCATTCTTAAAAGTGCTCTATTACTGCAAGGTAGTAAAGTCTAGTATTGATGTCCAGTATTTAATTGTTCCTAGGTCAGACAGCACCCTGGTCTAAGCCAAAAAGGTCTTGTTCCCAAATAAAGAGCACATTCGTAATAAAATCTTTTTTCCCCATAAAATAAAGATGTTGTTTTTTGAGAGTTAGGATGCGTTAAACTTTAGATATCCACTGTGTATGGGTAGGAATCATTTGAGTTTTCCATAACCTTGGTATTAGTCTCTTTGCGCAAGCCAGCATTAATTGAAGTAATTTTGTACGGTATATACAGTGAAGTGGTGGGATAAGATTAAGTAGAATTAGTCTTGGATTAAGAGGAATGTGTGAGCCTATTATTTTAGTAATGCTGTGCTTTTCTTGAGTCCAGAATCAAGAAAGGAGAGGACAATCCCACCAGATGTGTATCATGTTGCCTATCCCTCCACAACGCCTCCAACAAGTGGAAGAAGTGGTTGGGTAAATATATCTGAGGCGCTGTGGTGTCAGGTACCATTGTGCAAGTATTTTATAATTCAGTGCAGATATGAACAGGGAGCTAGAGGCTGAGTGAGACATTTTGAAGCAGAGCTTCCAGTCATCATCATCACCATTCTCCAATAATTCTACACTCCATTTCCCTAGAAAAGTAGGTCGTTGGTCCGGAAAGGAACCTTTAAGCATTTTGTATGTTAGTGAAAGATGTGCGTTTTTGATCCCAGGATTTATACAAATCCGTTCAAAAGCCGTCAATGATCTGATCACATTGGGTTTATATGTACTGTTATTGAGTGTATGTCGTATCTGTTAGTATGAGTACCAATTGTGAAAGGGGGGCCTAACTCTTCACTTAGGACTATCCTGTCTTTAATCTCCCCTGATTCTAGCAGTAGATAAATAGGTATATTTTGTAAATGCTCAGTAGAATTTGCGTGTGAGGTATTCTGTAGGAAAATCTGATTATCTAGAACTGGGGTTAAAGGGGAAACTGGGGTAGAGATTCCTGCGGTATGCGTAAGTACATAATCCCACACATCAAGTGTTGCCTTGACATAGCTATTTTGATATGTCAAAGGTAGTCTGTGGTTCTTGGGCATCCATGCAATATCCCTCATATGTTTAATCTGTAAAAGGGAGCTTTCAACCTGCACCCATAAGGTGGTCGGATAAGAGTGGGACCAGGAAATCACCCTAGCCATATGGGCAGCTCTGTAATAATTGAGTAGGTGCGGGACATTAAGACCTCCATCATCTTTATGTAGATAGAGAGTGTTCTGAAATACCCTCAGTTTCTTGTAGGACCAAATGAATGAATTAATCATTCTCTGTTGAGCATTTAGATACGATTTAGGTAGGGCCATCGGCAATGTTTGAAAAAGAAATAGGTATTTTGGGATTAGCATCATTTTAACCGTATTTATTCTTCCCATCCAGGACAAATGTCCCTGTTTATGCCACCCCTCAAGAAGGGCCTTTGCCGATCATTGGAGAGTAAGGTAGTTAACTTGGTAAAGGTCCTAGTTGATATTTGTAATTGTTAAACCTAGGTATCTAAGCTTATCAGTCATTCGGAATGCTGTTGAACGGTTTATGAAATTCGCCTCATGCTGAGGTGTATTTAAAAGTATTATCCCTGACTTCTCCATATTAATGGAGAAGTTAGATACTTGTCCATATGCTTCTAAGGTCTGAACTAGGGCAGGAAGGGTAGTGGAAGGAGATTGGAGGGTCAGGATCACGTCATCTGCGAACAACAAACATTTTTTTGATTAATATGGTTATATTGTATACCTTGTATGTCTTTGTTTTCCCTGATTTTTATAGCTAAGATCTCAATGGTTATGGCAAACAATAACTGCAACAGCGGGCATCCCTGGCGGGTACTATTAGTTATGGGAAAGGGTTGTGAGATAGTGCCATTTACACGAACTCTGGCCTGTGGGCTTGAGTATAATGCCTGGATTCTGGCCAAGAAAGCTTCAGAGAAGCCAAATTTCGACAGCAGAGCCTGTCGAAGGCCTTCTCCGCGTCAGTCGAAAGAAGAGTTAAAGGGGTCTTATTATCATGCGCGGCCTGCAAGGAATGTAGTATTGTCCTTTGCTTCTCTCCCCTTGACAAAGCCAACTTGGTCTGGGTGAATAATATTTGGTAGTATGGTATTCAGACGGTTTGATAATATTTTAGCATATATTTTAATGTCATTATTTAGCAGCGAGATGGGTCTATAGTTACCCACCAGAGTGCCCGCTTTGTCAGCTTTCGGTATTACCGTGATGGTGGCTTCCAATAGGGAACGAGAGAAAACTTCGCCTCTGTCTATTGAAGTGAATAGTGTGTGTAATGGTAAGCTTAATTGGGATTGGAGCGTTTGATAAAATTTGGCCGTTAAACCATCTGATCCGGGTGATTTTCCGTTTGGGAGTGCCTTTATAGTGTTCAGTATTTCTTGTACCGTTATAGGTGAGTCAAGAGTGCGTCTTTCCTCCTCTGTAATTTTCGGGGTATCCAAGGTATTGAGATATTCTGCTATTTTGTTAAGTTTGTCTTGGGTCATATTGGGGTTGAGATTGTAAAGTTTGGAATAGTAGGATACAAACGTATCCCCGATATCCTCATTTTTGCTAACTAACCTGCCTGATGGGTGAGAAATAGTTCTAATAAAAGAATTATATCTTATTATTATGTTTTAAGATATCTAGCCAGGAGGCGCCCTGCCTTATTACTTTGCGCGAAAAATTTGGCCTTAGTAGTAAGGGCCCTCAAGTGAGCATTCTGAGTCAAATATTTATTTAGGGTATCTCTTGCTAGGGTGAGATCTGAAAGCTTTTGGGCTGAGGTTGGGTCGGCTTTGTGTATACTGTCTGCTGCATTTAGATTGTCCATCAGAGAGAGGAATTGTGCCTATCTAATTTTGCGCAATTTGGCCGTATGCTTTATTAAATATCCCCTAATATAGAATTTATATGCTTCCCAGTTGTTCACAGCAGACGTGTCCTCAGGCTTATTAATCAGAAAATACTCGTCAGATGCTTTAGTCAATTCTTCTAATGTTTCTTGGTTTGTTAAAATAGAATCGTTCAACCTCCAATTCAGTGTGTTTTTAGGCCTAGTAGACCAATGAAAAGTAGAAAGAACCATGCTATGGTCAGACCATGGTGTGTGCATTATTTTGGACTGTATTAAATTATTTAAGAGTGCCTGATTGCACATTATATAGTCTAACCGGGAGTAAGAGTGTTGGGAAAGGGAGAAAAATGTATAATCTTTCTGTGTGGGTTGTGCTACTCTCCATATGTCAAATAGGTTAGGGAGATAGAATGAAGGGCGGCACAGTTAGCTTTCAACATTTTATTACTAAGATATGATTTCCCAGTTGAGTTACCCAGAGTAGGGTGCATGGTAAAATTAAAATCACCTCCTAGGATGATGGGGCCTCTAGAATTGTCTAGTAATGCATTATTAACTGATTTATTAAAAAAAAGGCGTGGGCCTATTTGGGGCATATACATTGGCTAGAGTGATCAAAGTACCATAGTAGAGGCAAACCAGGATCAGAAGTCTGCCCTCTTTATCTGAGTACTTTTGAAGGAGTTCAAAAGAGGCATTCCGTTTGATCGAGATACAGACACCGTTTTCCCTATTTAATTCTGAACTAAAGTAATGTTTATCATAGTATCTTTTGGCCAGTTGGGGTTCACTTCGTTTCTTAAAATGAGTCTCTTGTATCATAACTATATCAATGTTTTTTTTTGTGAAAATCATATTATGCTATTGAGCGTTTTTCAGCTGAGAGGAATCCTTTCACATTTTGGCTCACTATTGTTAGGGTATCCCTCTCTTAATCAAAAGTCAGCTGACAAAAGGTAAAGGACGTATGCATCCCTATTATGTTATCAAAAGGTCGAACAACACAGGCCCATCAGTATGAAAGGGCTGAGAAGTGTGGGTAGAGGGAAGAAAAGGGAAAATAGGGTTTAGTCAAAGGGAGGGGTTCAATGAAAACCTAAAAGACAATATATATTGCAGTGTAAAAATCTTAACTACCTGAAGTGGTAGTGAGGAACAGTACTAAAATGCAGTAAATAACAAACTTGCAAAACTTTCAACAGGTGAGGCAAGTTAACAAACCGGGTACTTACAGCTGTCACTATTATATCCTTTAGCCATGTACAGAAGAAAAAGGAAGAGAAAAAAATAAAAAACAAATTAAACTAAATTGAACTATTCTTGACAAGGGTATAGAATCCCATGTATACCGGGGTCACATTTCTAACAAAGAGCACCTAAAATAACAATTAATAAGCTATGCATAACTAAGCTCATTTGTTTCTAGACACAATTGGTGTCGCCCTGTCAATACAATCTTGCACATTTTTATCAACCAACAAGAATATTAAATCTGGTATGATCATGTGTGTTCGGCTCTTTTCGCCCCAATCCCAAATAGGTGGGTCAAACAAGTCGAAGGCAGCACAATGTATAGTCTTGATAAGAAGGAAATGTGGACAGGCCATATCTGATGAACATTAATTATGACAAACAATATTTTCCAATTATAGTACATTTTTAACCTGTATATCAAAAACTGAGCCCTCAACTACTCATTTTAACTGCTACTTTTACTGATTTCTGAGAGTAGCCATGTGCATCTGTAATAATGTTAATTGTGAAACTTAGGACCATATACTTAGTGCTCTAATAGGTATGACCAACATGAAAATAGTACATATCATTCATAATATAACTAATATACTCTATTTTATTAATTGGTAGAAGACAATAATTTACCACTGTGTCCCTGGTCCACAACACCCACATCCGGCACATATTTGGGCAAGCAAATCGATTACAGCCATTACAGAATGAGCTATACAGACCGGGGGCACAGCAGCCCAATCACGCATCCCTCAGAGGAAGGGCTAATTTTTAAAGGAGGTAACATATTAGAGCATATAAACTATCTGAAACTATAGAAAACATTGAGTGTATGAGCAACATAACATTAAGTAATCAGGTGCAATGCTAGTCTAATCAACAATCTCAACCTGCCACTTATAAACATTATACTTGCCGCAGTTCTTTCCAGTCTCTGCAGAAACCCTGCATCTGCTAGGATGGCTCCTAGTGTAATGTATGTCCTTATGTTCTTAAAAGTGTTAAATGACAGAAATCCTCAACAATGAAAATGCCTTTAAAAAGGAAGAGTGAGAAAAAGAAAGGAAGTTCCAGCGAGATCATCCTGGTTGCTCTAGGTCATTATCTGTTGGGCCAGTCTGTTTCCGTTTGAGTTATGTGGTCATCTTCTCCGGCCATGGTCTCCTCTGTGGTTGTGAAGCCGGCCGTTCCATCGGGAGGTTTTGTGGTTGCTGTACAGAGTCTTTATTCGGAATTTGAATACCCATTGAGGCACAGAATTGATCTATATTGGTCAGCGACCGGCACTCATATCAGCTTCCATTCTTTGTGGAGATTACTGAAGTGGGAAATCCCCACCTATCTTCAGCTTCCGTAAATGTAGAGTTAGAACAGAGAAGTCTCTCCTTTTTTGTAAAGTTCTCATAGAGAGGTCTTGAAAGATCTGTATACGATTACCCTGGTTCATCACTGCTTGCTGGTTTCTGTATATGTCATCTCGATGCTGATAGTTCTGGAACCGAACTATAATATCCCTGGGTGGAGAGTCTGCAGCTGGTTTTGGCTGCAGGGCCCTATGTGCTCTATCTAGGGTGATATTGGTCGATTCAGTTTCTCTGCACCAGCCATTTCCATGAAAAGGCCTTGTAGAAACTCTTGTATTTTATTGTTTTGTACTGTCTCAGGTATCCCTTGAAATCGCAAGTTATTGCTTCTGGTGCGATTTTCGAGATCATCTAGCTTATCCTCCAATTCTGTAAAATGCTGCTGGTGGTGTGTTACTTTGGAAGATATGTCCGGCATTCTCTGTGAGAACACATAATCATGCTCTTCTAACGAGTCAACCCTGCGGCCTAAGTCAGTAATGTCCCTTTTTAATTCTGCACATTCTTTCTTTATACACGACTTGACCTGATCTATTAAGGCTTCCATGGCTCTATAGGTTATATGTGGTTCTTCTGCTAAATCCTCAGCCCCAGGGGACGTGCATCTAGAATTGTCAGAGCCATCTTCCTTATCTTCCGTGACATTAGTATGCAGGGATAAAGATTCAGTTTTATGTTTGTGTTTGTCTGCTTGTTTGAAAAAGGCATTAACCACCTCTTGAGAATTTTGCTGTGTTTTTTGCACTCTGTCAGTTTTTGCTACTCTTCTCTGTGACATCTTTAGGATTCCGTGAATCTGCGTGAAATCTTAAAATTGCACCTTAATCTGGTGAACCACACTCCCCAGGGTGTTTGCTCTCACAGAGCAATCACGGAAAAGAGGAAGAGGATAATATGACCCACTGACACGTAGTCCAGCAGGAAAAGGAGGGAGAGTAGGGCTAATTATGATGCCTTGTCTAGTGCTATATACTTTATATGCATATAAGTATCTCCAGAGCCAAGTCATGTGTATTTCCTTCCTCTTTAAAATATATATGACAGAGGCTATAGCCAGATAGGAGCTGAAATCCTGACAGCAAATTTTATTTCAGAAGGGTTTGTAGATAAACAACTGCTGGGTCGGTCTATTATATTCTGCAGTGGTACAGATAATGGTATATTGTATGAGCAGATAAGCCCCTAAATAAAAAGTTCTGTGTTCTTTGCTATATGTGGTGAATGCTGCAGTTTATAATGCTAACATACCACACTGTGATTAATAGTTATTTAGTCCAGGCCCAGGAAACAAAATTTATACATTTAACAACCCTAATATTGTCCAGCTTGTACTACAAAAGCTTTTAAGTAGTCAGAGGCTTAGTTGCCGTGTTGAATCCTATCAAGAGACAGTTCAAATTGTCTTACCTGTAGATGGATAGGTTCTGAGGTGAGAGAGAAAAAACAAATGTTCACATAAAACCCTGTGTTTTCATTCAGACAGGGCGCCGCTATTTGTGATAATAGAATATCGTTCCCCTTTATAGAACTCACTGAGCAGGTTAAAAGTTACGGTCTTTGTTTACATATGCCCTCAAGTAGCTTATGGTGACAAGGTAAAAATTGCGTTTAATGAATTTCTCTGTATCCCAGTAGTCTTACCGAAATTGCAGTTTGCAGGCAATTCCACAAGGTAACTCGTACACACCCCGGAGCGGAGCCCCGACCCTCCTGAGTGAGATCAGGAACCTCGTTATTTCTGTTTATCTCCTCTGGAAAGCGGTCTGTTTAGTGAGCTAACATTACCATCGGTTAAACCGCCCCATGACAGAGATGTTAGGATGCACGGATATCAGCATTCATGTACTCATCGTCTTCTGTTTACTGCGTCACTGTATTTAGGCCTCTGCAGCACGCTCTGGAGATAATCTCCTCTCAGGTTCACAAGTAGCAAGCCAAAGTGGTATTGCTGTGAAACCGGTATCTTCAGACAGCTAGTTATGCCCTCAATTAATCCATTTGGCTGGATGTGCCTGAGTAATAGTTTTTTTTTTTTTTTTTATAAAGATTTTTTATTGAAGTTTCAAAAGGTACAAAGAATACGGATATCAGCATTCATGTACTCATCGTCTTCTGTTTACTGCGTCACTGTATTTAGGCCTCTGCAGCATGCTCCGGAGATAATCTCCTCTCAGGTTCACAAGTAGCAAGCCAAAGTGGTATTGCTGTGAAACCGGTATCTTCAGACAGCTAGTTATGCCCTCAATTAATCCATTTGGCTGGATGTGCCTGAGTAATAGTTTTTTTTTTTTATAAAGATTTTTTATTGAAGTTTCAAAAGGTACAAAGAATACGGATACAGCATTTGCCCAATCATAACATTAACAGAAGAATACAACACCAGAGTTGCGACACCTATTATATTTGTTAGGCCAGTGAAGGAATAGCTGTCCTATATAGCGAGTTAAGACATACAGTTTAAGGGCTCAGAGAAATATATATAACCATAATAATACAATGAGGCTAGCTCTAACATGTAGTAACCTATGTTATGTCTAGGAAGGTGTCAAATATATGGTTGGGCGAACTGAAAGAAAACTCAATTTTATATTTTAGCAATTGTATTCTGGTCTCCACATCTCTAGGGTGAATAAGATAAGTCTTTCTGTGATGATGTGGGGAATTAGCTTTTGACGTGACCACTAGTGGGTCGTAGAACACTAGAAGGAAGAGGGATTACAGTGGACAAGAGCCACTCGAATATTGGGAGGGGGGGAAGGGGGAGGAGAAAGTAGGGGGGGACAGAGCTCACTCTGGTAAAACTGCAATGTGGGTTAATTTATAAGTCTATGTATGTCATATATGAACTATGCAGTGGCTAAAATAGGGACTATGAGGATCATCCTATGTGCTGTGTGTGACTACGGGGCCAAGACACATATATCGTTAGAATCTGGGGGGGGGAGCAGAACATGCTATGTACCCCTTAGGTGAAGTTGTGCTGTAAATGGAGTAATACAATACTATATACAGGTACATATAGAACTGGCATATAGAGAGCAAGAAAATTATCATCATGTACCCTAATGCAGAGATATTGATAAGTAGGTGTGAAAGCCCATACATGTTATAGCTAGAGAATCCCTGCCAAGCACTCAAGGCTAAGCGAGTAGGCTGGAATCAGAGCTGTGATAAGGGAGACAAAGTAATATGAAGAGTACATTTGCAAACTGTTTCACTGCATGATAGGTATAATGCAGCCAGTTTCCCATCTAGCTGACCAATGCCTATAAGATCTCCAATGCTATCTCTATCTCAATTCCATACCCCTGGAGAAATACACAGCCCTGACTATTATTACATAAGCAGTAGATATAAAAGAAAAGATTAAGGAAGCTCACAAAGGCACACTAGGTTTCATACCAGTATGGAACTTACATAAATGGGTATATATATACAAGTACATAATTGAACAAGGAAACACAATTCAATAACTAACTGCCAATTAGATGTACAACTAACTCAGGCTAAAGTTACCCTTTTGAGTGTGACGTTAACTGTGTAGCTAGCTTTAGAAATATGTCAAAAGGGATTGTACGGAATGAGTAAAGTACTCCTAGGACTCCTGAGTGGTAGTAAGATTAAAGTAATTGGGTTGGATTAAGTCCAACAAATATTTCTATATGTACAAAAGTAAATACCTGAGTGACAGAAGCAATTAGAATTTAAAAAAAACAGTCTATATAACTAATCTAACTTCTGTAAATAAACAAACTATATATGCTATATACGATCCTACAGTGCATATGCAAAAAGATCCTATCTAGGCAGTATACAGCAATAGTGATGTGCAGATATACATTAGACTAGGGTTCTGATGCTATACATAGTGAGGACTTATGAGCAGTAGGCAAATCTACTAATGCTCCAAACATAACACGAGAGTAAGAAAAACACAACATCAATATAGAGACTGTCTTAAGGTGGCTTGTCCGTAGATACTTGTCTGCATCATGGATCTGTATGTAACGTTGAAGAGTCCTCTAACCAACACCAATTACGGGCAGGTCAGCATAGGGGAGAACAAGTGACATGTTCTGAACTGAAGAGGGGCCTATCATAAGTGTTGTGCCCGTAGTGTCCTGCAACAGAAGACAGATCGACAGCACTCTGCTGTAAGGAGGTATCTCTATCGGTCTCCAAGATCTGCCACTCTTAGAGTTCCCCTTCTGTAGGTGGGAGGCTTCCTCTGGGGCAATATTCAGGAGTGAGGCTTGTCCAGTGTCTGGAGCCGTGGTCCCGGCAGCTTGGAAAAGATCAAAGGCCCCTCTGCGAGCGCCCTTGTCTTCTAGATCAGCCGCGTCCTCTGACTTCATGGGGTTGTTCTCAGCTCTAAAGCGGTATTCCGGTCTCACCCCCATGGCTGTGTGCTGCAGAGGCGAAGTGTCTCCTAATGAGGTGAGTTGGTGCAATACCACTAGTGAGCGGTTCGAGTCATTATTAGCTCCAGGCTTTTGTAACGGAGATGAGGAGGAGGCGGCTGGGATATGATCTATGTTCTGCAAATCCCTTAAGCTGGATCCGAACACCTCTTCTATAGGGCGCTGCTCAGAATTAAGTTCCCTACGCAGTGAAAGGAAGTGGTAGTCCATTTTAGCCTCTAATTGTAGCAAGAGCTGTAATATTGCCGCCATTTTAGATAGGAATCCGTTCTATATTGGCTCAGTGAATCTTTTTGTCGCTGTCCCCAGGAATTTGTTATCCTTTGTTGCGGTACAATGTCAAGCAGTAGATATGCTCATTGAGCAGGCTACCAGTATATATGAGCTGCGGTGGGGTTATACTCTACAATCAATGATATATGGAGTTGCGTGGTTGTCTCCCCTTAGAGAAGTAGGGTCTTATCAAAATCCTTATGTCGCCATCTGTCCCTCAGCTCAGTAGATATTGCTCTGTTCTCTAGCAAGAAGTCTTGCATCCCTTGGTGTTAATTTAGAGGGATAAGTGCTGTAATATGGTATATAAGGCCAGGGGCTTCACAGAAACATGTCCTATTCCCTTGACGGCTAGCTCCGCCCCTCCTGAGTAATAGTTTAAAGTACCCGGCCTGTTACAAGAGCCTTAGTGTATTGCGGCCATCTTGGTCAGCCGCTCGCTCCGCCTCAAGTTTGTATTTATTTTAACTAGGTAGACTAGTTAGTAAATAGTTATAAACTATTTACTAACTACCTAGTTAAAATAAATACAAATTTACCTGTGAAATAAAACCTAACCTGCTTTACACTAAAACCTAAAATTACAAAAAGCACTAAAATTACAAAAAATAAAAAAAAACTACCATTACAAAAAATAACAAACAAAATTATACCAAGCAATAAAAATGATTCCTATTCTAATACCCTTTAAAAAAAAAAACCAAAATAAAAAATTCCTAATCTTTAATAAACTACCAAGGGCCCTTAAAAGCTCTTTTGGGGGCCCTTAAAAGGGTTTTTTGTAGGGCATTGCCATAAAGTTAACATCTCTTTTGCTACAAAACAAAACCAAGACCCCCTAACAGTATACAATGCAGCACCCCCCAAACACACAAAATAAAAATAAAGTAAAACCTAATCTACCCATTGCCCTGAAAATGGCATTTGTACGGGCATTGTCCTTAAAAGGGCATTTAGCTCTTTTGCTGCCAAAGCCCTAATCTAAAAATAAAAACCCACCCCAAAACAAAAAAGATACATTACACAAAGTAACAAACAAATTATCAAAAATAATACAAATTATTCCTATTCTAATAACCATTGAAAGGAAAACAACCCAAAATAAAAAACCTAATCTAGAATAAACTACCAATAGCCCTTGAAAGGGTCTTTTGTAGGGCATTGCCCTAAGTTAAACAGCTCTTTTACCTGAATTTTTTTTACAAATACCCATTAACATTACAAAACACTACCCCCCAAACCCACAAAATAAAAAAATGTATAAAAAAAACCCTAATCTACCCATTGCCCTGTTCAAATCAGCCAATAGGATTTAAGCAGCTCTCATTCCTATTGGCTGATTCAAATTTTTTAGCCAATAGGAATGCAAGGGTCGCCATTTTGAAACGGCTCCCTTGTATTGAAGATTAAGTGTTCGAAGGGGACCGTATGAAGAGGATGCTAAACGCTGGATGTCTTCAGGATGGACCCACTCCACGCCGCCGGGATCAAGATAGAAGATGCTGCCTGGATGAAGATAGAAGAGGCCGTCTGGATAAAGGTTTCTCACCGTCTGGATGAAGATCGTTCAAGCGGGACTTCAAAAACTGCAAGTGGATTGTCGGTGGTTAGTGTTAGGTTTTTTTAAAGGGTTTTTTGGGTGGGTTTTTTCAGATTAGGGTTTGGGCAGCAAAAGAGCTAAATGCCCTTTTAAGGGCAATGCCCATACAAATGCCCTTTTCAGGGCAATGGGTAGATTAGGTTTTTTTAGAATTAGGTTTTTTATTTTGGGGGGTTTATTGGGTGGTGGGTTTTACTGTTGGGGGTCTTTGTATTTTTTTTTCAGGGAAAAGAGCTGATATCTTTGGGGCAATGCCCCACAAAAGGCCCTTTTAACCCCTTAGTGACCACAGCATTTTTCCATTTTCTAACCGTTTGGGACCAGGACTATTTTTATATTTCTGCTGTGTTTTTGTTTAGCTGTAATTTTCCTCTTACTCATTTACTGTAACCACAAATATTATATACCATTTTTCTCGTCATTAAATGGACTTTCTAAAGATACCATTATTTTCATCATATCTTACAATTTACTATAAACAAAATTATAAAATATGATGAAAAAAATGGAAAAAAAAACACTTTTTCTAACTTTGACCCCCAAAATCTGTTACACATCTACAACCACTAAAAAACACCCATAAATAGTTTCTAAATGTCCTGAGTTTAGAAATACCCAATGTTTACATGTTCTTTTCTTTTTTTGCAAGTTATAGGACAATAAATACAATTAGCACTTTGTTATTTCCAAACCACTTTGTTTCAAAATTAGCGATAGTTACATTGGAACACTGATATCTGTCAGGAATCAGTAAATATCCCTTGACATGTATATATTTATATATATATATATATATATATATATATATATATATATATATATATATATATGTATGTATATATATATATATATATATATATATATGTATATATATATATATATATATATATATATATATATATATATATATATATATATATATATATATATATATATATATATATATATATATATATATATATATATATATATATGTATTGGTGGTTCAAGTGAACAGAGGCACTCTCTGTTTGGTGAAAAAATAGGGGCTTTTATTCTTATCACATTAGAATAAACGTTTTCGGGCTGTGATGCCCGTCATCAGACTCCTGTGATTACAAACAGTGTAAAAGTGTTATTACCTGACAGAGGCCTAAATAGCCCACGAGCTGTCCTGGACGCCACCGGCCCCTCCGCTGCCGCACCGGAATACCGGAAGTGACGCGTGAGCATCTGACGTCATCTTGTCGGTTACAGTAGCGCCCGGACTGCTCCTGGAAGGGAATAGAAAAATATTACAACAGTGCATATAATAGTGATTACTTTCAATAACATATAGTGTACATATCAATAAGTGACAAAACATGTAGGGATGATTGTGTGTTATATCATATAAATTAAGTAATGTGAAAGTTCTCATATATGGTGAGTGGTGTATATCACTATAAAAAGGGTTAAAATTAAAATATAGTCTGTAAGGAGGCTTGTTATGGCAAATATTCTCTTCATATTCAGCCAATATTTCTAATATGTAGGGCTTGGGCATTATATTGATTAGTAATACTATGGTAGGAGAACAAGTACATTATTGCCCCATATCTGGTAAGAATTAAAGGGACTCTAAATTGTCAGAGTTTGAAGACTATGAATACCTGCATGGTCATAATGATTATTACTTCACATTAGTAATAACTAATATTATGATGGTATTTATACTATCTTAAGAGTAATTTGGTTTACAAGTAACTACGCAAGTCTAGATGGGTGTTTAGACCCCCTGGTGTCAGAGTTTCCATGTGCCTCACGAGTGGCTGTAGAAAGGAGTCTACAAATTTTGCTAGTGGATGGTGAAGGGATTGGATAGCTGACACAATTGGTCGTCCCGGGGGGTGATCCAACCTCTTGTGGATCTTGGGGACTGTGTAGAACACTGGTATTCGTGGATATTGTGTCTTTAGAAATTCCAATTCTTGTTTTGTAATGTAACCTCCTGTATGGGTTTGTTCCAGAAATCTATCAATATTGTCTTTGAAGTGTCCAGTGGGATCTCTGGGTAGCTTTCAACAAGTCTGGGGATCCTCTAGTTGGACTAGGGCTTCTTCTTTGTAGTCACTATAATTTTAAAGGACTATTGCCCCACTCCTTTCTACAGCCACTCGTGAGGCACATGGAAACCTTTTTATTGGACTCCAACATGCTCCTAAAAATCATTGGTGACATGGGACCAGTATTGGACACAGATATACTGGTAATGCTTGACGTTAACAGTCTGTACACCGCAATCCCTCATCATCTAGGAATAAGGGCAATAACAAGGCAACTTCAACGCTACCCATATGTAGGGCCACCAGCGGAAATATTGTTAACACTACTTGAATTCTGCTTAACAACGAATTACTTTAAATTCGAAAACCAACTATATTTACAACTGACGGGCACAGCGATGGGTTCCAATGTGGCCCCATCCTATGCCAACTTATTCATGGCTGTATTTGAAACTGAAGACACAGACCTCTTTCAAGATCCAAGAATACTGCTATTTAAGCGGTACATAGACAATCTGATCCTGATTTGGCGAGGAATGGAAGAGGATCTACTGATATGGTTTAACCAATTGAACCAAGCATCTGCACATATTAAGTTCAAAATGAACCACAGCAACACAACTATTGATTTCTTGGACCTACATCTAAAGAGGATAACCACATACAGTCCACGCTGTATAAAAAGGATACAGACAGAAACTCCTTACTGTATTATACCAGCTGTCATCCCCCTGCCTTAAAAAAGGCTCTACCTAAATCCCAATTAATGAGAGTCATCAGAAATAACACACAACAAAATAATGTGGATCTACAACTGGGAGAAATGAAAGAACGCTTCATTCAACGAGGATATCCAGAGAGTCAGCTCAGGAGAACAGAACAAAATCTCAGATTACAAGATGGAACTACCACAAAAGAATTGATGAAACCTAGAATGACCTTCATAACAACTTACACACAAGATAAACATAATCTGGTAACCAGCTTACATAAAAACTGTGATATTCTGAGCATGGATAACACACTTCCATTCAGACACCTAGCACCACCAAGGATAGGTTATAAAAGGGCAAAATCTCTCAAGGATTACCTTGTACACACAGACCCAGTACATAACTATGAAAAGAGAACTTGGTTGCACAAAAATAAAAAAACAGGTTGTTTTAGGTGTCTGGGATGTACTACCTGCAGTGCACTAATTACAGGAGCCTACTTCACGCACCCCTACAAAAAGAAAAAATACCATCATAAACACCGGATGACATGTACCACTACCCATGTAGTTTATCTCCTGCATTGTGTATGTGGCATAACCTATGTGGGGAAAACAGAAGATGACCTGCGTACCAGAATGGCCAATCACAGGTCATCAATACGGATAGCCATTGAAAAGGGGACTTCAGAGCAACCAGTTGCTCGACATTTCGCACAGGCGGGTCATACGGTCAAAGACTTGAAATACACCCTCATTGACCATGTACTCCCCTCCCCTAGAGGAGGTAACAGGGGATGAAGATTGCTACAATTGGAAGCAAAATGGACCTTTGAACTGGGTACTCTGACACCAGGGGGTCTAAACACCCATCTAGACTGACGTAGTTACTTGTAAACCAAATTACTCTTAAGATAGTATAAATACCATCATAATATTAGTTATTACTAATGTGAAGTAATAATCATTATGACCATGCAGGTATTCATAGTCTTTATGTATAAATATATTTATGTCTATGAAAGTTGAACAGGGAGGTAACTGACCGACATCTCAAAGAAATTAGTGAGGACCATAGGACAGAGGATAAAGAGTTCTCAGACTGTCAGAAAGCCAGTTTATGTATTGGAGACCTGAGGACATACAGGAGGACCACAAGAGATGAGAGTACACTAACACAAGTGCCCTTTGTATACCTCATACCTTGAGGTTGAACCAGGTGAGAGCGGATTTGTCCCACTTACTATAAGTAAATTATCTGAACGTATTACACGAAGTGTGCCTTTGGGCGCTTGTCTTGTCCCATACTCTTTCATATATATATATATATATATATATGTATATATATTCAAAATGTTACTTGCTACTTTTGATCTCACAAACACCCACTACTTCACCCACGTCTTTGCATATGTTTAGCCATTGTAAAATATTTTTAATATTGTTTTTATTTTATACCATAACAAATTAAATAATGCTACATACAGTAAAGAAAGATTAACAAAAATAAGTTCATAGCAGTTAGAAACATCAACTAGGGATTCTGGGGAAGACAGCAGCAGGATAGAAAAACAGAATTTATGTTTACCTGATAAATTTCTTTCTCCAACGGTGTGTCCAGTCCACGGCTTCATCCTTACTTGTGGGATATTCTCTTCCCCTACAGGAAATGGCAAAGAGAGCACCCAGCAAGAGCAGTCCATATAGCCCCCCCTCTGGCTCCGCCCCCCAGTCATTCGACCGACGGTTAGGAGAAAAAGGAGAAACTATAGGGTGCCGTGGTGACTGTAGTGTATAAAGAAAGAAATTTTTCAAACCTGATTAAAAACCAGGGCGGGCCGTGGACCGGACACACCGTTGGAGAAAGAAATTTATCAGGTAAACATAAATTCTGTTTTCTCCAACATTGGTGTGTCCGGTCCACGGCTTCATCCTTACTCGTGGGAACCAATACCAAAGCTTTAGGACATGGATGAAGGGAGGGAGCAAACCAGGTTACCTAAACGGAAGGCACCACGGCTTGCAAAACCTTTCTCCCAAAAATAGCCTCCGAAGAAGCATAAGTATCGAATTTGTAAAATTTGGCAAAAGTATGCAGAGAAGACCAAGTCGCTGCCTTACAGATCTGATCAACAGAAGCCTCGTTCTTGAAGGCCCATGTGGAAGCCACAGCTCTAGTAGAATGAGCTGTAATTCGTTCAGGAGGCTGCCGTCCGGCAGTCTCATAAGCCAATCGGATGATGCTTTTCAGCCAAAAAGAAAGAGAGGTAGCAGTAGCTTTCTGCCCTCTCCTCTTACCAGAATACACAACAAACAAGGATGATGTCTGCCTGAAATCCTTTGTTGCTTCTCAATAGAACTTTAAAGCATGGACCACATTTAGATTGTGTAACAAACGTTCCTTCTTTGAAACTGGATTCGGACACAGAGAAGGAACAACAATTTCCTGGTTAATATTCCTGTTGGAAACGACCTTTGGAAGAAAACCAGGCTTGGTACGTAAAACTACCTTATCTGTATGGAATACCAGATAGGGAGAAGTACACTGCAAAGCAGATAATTCAGAAACTCTTCTAGCAGAAGAAATAAGAACCAAAAACAGAACTTTCCAAGATAGTAACGGAACCCCCTGAAGAACTGAAAGAACTAAATTTAGACTCCAAGGAGGAGTCATGGGTCTGTAGACAGGCTTGATTCTAACTAACGCCTGTACAAACGCTTGTACATCTGGCACTGCTGCCAGACGTTTGTGTAACAAAACAGACAGAGCAGATATCTGTCCTTTTAAGGAACTAGCTGACAAACCTTTATCCAGACCTTCTTGGAGAAAGGAAAGTATCCTAGGAATTTTAATTTTACTCCAAGGGAATCCCTTGGATTCACACCAACGGATATATTTTTGCCATATCTTATGGTAAATCTTCCTAGTTACAGGTTTTCTGGCTTGAACCAGAGTATCTATGACTGAATCTGAAAACCCACGCTTAGATAGAATCAAGCGTTCAATTTCCAAGCAGTCAGTTGGAGAGAGACTAGATTTGGATGTTCGAATGGACCTTGTACTAGAAGATCCTGCCTCAAAGGTAGTTTCCATGGTGGAGCCGATGACATATTCACCAGGTCTGCATACCAAGTCCTGCGTGGCCACGCAGGGGCTATTAGAATCACCGAGGCCTGCTCCTGTTTGATCCTGGCTACAAGTCTGGGAAGGAGAGGGAACGGTGGAAACACATAAGCTAGGTTGAACGACCAAGGCGCCACTAATGCATCCACCAGTGTCGCCTTGGGATCCCTGGATCTGGACCCGTATCGAGGAACCTTGGCGTTCTGGCGAGACGCCATCAGATCCATATCTGGAATGCCCCATAGTTGAGTTAACTGGGCAAAAACCTCCGGGTGGAGTTCCCACTCCCCCGGATGAAAAGTCTGACGACTCAAATAATCCGCCTCCCAGTTGTCCACTCCTGGGATGTGAATTGCAGATAGGTGGCAGGAGTGATCCTCCGCCCATTTGATGATCTTGGATACCTCTCTCATCGCTAAGGAACTCTTTGTTCCCCCCTGATGATTGATGTACGCTACAGTTGTCATGTTGTCCGACTGGAACCTTATGAACTTGGCCTTTTCTAGGTGAGGCCACGCCAGGAGCGCATTGAATATCGCTCTCAGTTCTAAAATGTTTATCGGAAGAAGAGACTCTTCTCGAGACCATAGACCTTGAGCTTTCAGAGAGTCCCAGACCGCACCTCAGCCTAAGAGACTGGCGTCGGTTGTGACAATGACCCACTCTGGTCTGTGGAAACTCATTGTGAGACAACCACCAGCGGAGAGAATCCCTGACAAGCGTTTAGAAGGTTTAACTTTCTGACCTCTGTCAGGAAGATCTTCATTTCTACAGAATCTATTATTGTTCCCAAAAAGGAAACTCTTGTTGACGGGGACAGGGAACTCTTTTCTACATTCACCTTCCACCCGTGAGATCTGAGAAAGGCTAGAACAATGTCTGTATGAGCCTTTGCTTTGGAAAGAGACGACGCTTGGATTAGAATTTGTTGTCTAGATAAGGTGCTACAGCAATGCCCCTCGGTCTTAAAACCGCTAGAAGGGACCCTAGCACCTTTGTGAAGATTCTGGGAGCAGTGGCTAAACCGAACAGAAGAGCCACAAACTGGTAATGTTTGTCCATAAAGGCGAACCTCAGGAACTGATGATGATCTTTGTGGATAGGAATATGCATGTACGCATCCTTTAAGTCCACGGTAGTCATATATTGACCCTCCTGGATTGTTGGTAAAATTGTCCGAATGGTTTCCATTTTGAATGATGGAACTCTGAGGAATTTGTTTAGAATTTTTAGATCCAGAATTGGCCTTAAAGTTCCCTCTTTTTTGGGAACTACAAACAGGTTTGAGTAAAAACCCAGACCTTGTTCCACTGTTGGAACTGGGTTTATCACTCCCATTTTTAATAGGTCTCCTACGCAATGTAAGAATGCCTGTCTCTTTATCTGGTCTGAAGATAAGCGAGACATGTGGAACCTTCCTGTTAGGGGTAATATGAACCTGACGGCAGCCATCTTGTTCCTCGCAGCCATCTTGTGATGATTAGCATCCATTTTGTAATTATTAGACTTTTATTATACTGGGTTATTATGTAGTGGGAATTATGTGCATGTTATGATAGTTTCCTTAGCTGTTCGGCCTTGTCAATGTACTTTTGGCTATACGCCCAGAATAAGATAATGTCAATAAGATGGTTCAGAAACCTTGCTGTCTCCGAAAATGTTAGCTTATTATGACTCTGTGATTTTTGTTATCAGACGGTAACTTTCCAGCTTCACATTGTATCTTGCTCTGTATAACTGTGTAAGATGATGCGGTCCTAACGTGTCATCCCATTAACCCTATATGCTGTTAGTGTACACTATAAGAAAGGCTTGCACTGTTCAATAAACAGAATTGGCTTTCGATCATAATGCTGCGTGGTCATTCTAAAGGGATCCTTATCAGATAATCTGCATATGCCTCAGGTGGTACCGTAGGCCCAAGGCTTTGGCCTGCACTGACACCCCCCGTGGGATTTTACACCTTACAATTCTTGGTGTCAGGACAGTGGGATTCGCAGGGAGTAAGTATGAGTGCTTTTACCATGCTTTCCTTCTGTGAATCTGAACCTAAATTTAGTCTGGTAATAGGTGTTGATAATATATGATAAAGGGTTAAAGGGGTTCCTGTGGTTGAAGCACATGTTTGCGGAGGTTATAGTCCTGCCGGCAGTTGTGATACCCCTCCAGACAGGTAATCAGTCCTGTGCTGGGATACGACAGGTATTGTGATTCCTGTCTGTGATAAGCGCGCAAGAAATATATGAATGCCAGTTGGCGGAGAGCTTTTAAGCTCCTCCGGGCAAGGTGGCAGTGAGTGAGTCTCACGTGTGTTAAAGTTTCCCATATTCATTCCCATAATAGAGTTTTGTTACCCACCTGAAGCTCATGTTGATATCTGATGCTTGCTTTTACTGCTATATAAAATGATGCTGTGCGTAGAAAATATTAAGTGGCTATGCATGTTATTATTGTGGCTATTATTGTATTGAGAAATGGGATCTGCTTATAGATAAGAATGCATAGAAAAAATTACATGTGTAAGGTCGGAAAAAAATAAGAAAAGAGTTAATAGTTTCTGCAAAAGACAGAAATATTTTTAAAACACTGTCAGTGAGTACTGCTGTGTGGTAAATAGAGAAATCTCTGTGTTAAAAAATGTAGCAGGCAAAGAAGGGGGGCCACCACTGAGCGCGCACATAGATCAGAAGAAAAAAAAAAGAGAGAAGAAACTGTTACAGCAGCTCCGTTTGTAAGACTTTTTTGTTTGCTTGCAGTAACAAAAATGAAATTTTGTATATTGAGATGAATAATGTGTGATGGTCTGTCGGTTCTCACTGTGGTATGCGTGTAACAGATTTGCTTTAAACCAAAAACAGAATGTATTATTTGAAAATGATTGTCTCAAGCCGTGCAAAAGTGGCCATTTTGCGGGGTTTCAGAATAAAATACATTTGAACTTGGTGACAAGTTAATCTTATATGTATGTGGTATGCTATGAAATGGATGTTTTTCTGAGAAAGAAAAAAGGGGAGTGAATCTCTGGTATTCGAGATGAAATGAGCTTGTCTGTATCGCTGTAAAAAATGTAAAAATGTTTCTTTCTGTTTCCCTGCTGGGAAATCAGACGTTTTAAGAAGATATCTTGTAATGTTATTTTATATACCTGTATTTTAAAGTCACCGGCATGTTTTAAGTATATGGTATTCATATGCAGTTTTAGTTTTAAGTGATAATTGTTTTTCGGCATGTAAATATATGATATTGTTTTTGCAAGTGAAGTAACGGCTTTGAAAGTGGCTTTGAAAGTGGCTTTGAAAGTGCGATGGTGTGTGTGATTTTTTGTCACGCTCTGGTAAATATGAAACTGTTTCTGGTATGATTAATGGGTTAACGTATGTTGTATTTGTAAGGTCTGTGCACAGAGTTAGTGCACCTAATGAGATATAGTTTTAGGCTGTAGTTGAAAGTTTATTTAAAAGTGCGTCCGTTTTTGTTGTAAGTAAATTAATCTGCAGGTCATGCTACAGTACAGAGGTGAAATTTGTGTGGTAAATCATACAAGCAGCCTAAATTATGGTTGGGATATACATATGTAATTTACGTGATGAATGGTTAGTCCTTAAAGGGACAGTCCACTGTACAATTGTTTTTATATTTGTGTATTGTCCATGACTTGTTATACAAGCTGCATAGTATAAAATATAGGAGAAATTGCATTTGCAAGTTTATTTGTATATATATGAAGTAGCTGGTTTTAGGCTTTCAAAACACAGTTGATTGCAATGGTTTGACTTTTAGATAATAATAATATCTCATTATCTTATATTTGTCTGTAAAATTAGAGCTCAGTGCGTAGACGGAGCAATAGAAAATTGTCATTTTATTATTTAAAGGACCAGTGCAATAACACTGTATTAGTAGTTTGCAAAATATATTTTAAGAGACCTTTCTTTGTATATATGTATTTTAAATCTGCTGTTTAGATAGCAGATATTTTTTTTGCAGCATAACTTAATTCTCTCTGTAATGCAAACTGAAGTGATAAGTTGTCTACAATTTTAGTGTAGCGATCTGTGAGACTAGCGAAAAAAACGAGACAAAACAGAGGAGTGAAAATATGTAAAGGGATACAGTCAAACTGATATAACATCTGGGAATTTAAGGGAATATTTACATGAATAGACAATGAGGTTTACTGTGAGCCTAACACTAATATCTTTCACTGTGTTAGCAGCTTCAATTAAAGATTATTTTTCATTTGGTTAAAATGTCCCTTTAACTAGCCTGCATCCCACTGTGAGTGCGTTCTTATGCTGCTTATGCTTGCTTCGGCTATTTCATGAACGTCAGTATACATTTTTTATTATAAGGATCATTGGGAATAATTTAAAGGGGAAATTGTATTATTATACTTCTGTAGCAAGCTTAATTTTTGTGTTATATACGGTAGTTATATTTGGCTGGACAACTGCAGAATGGTGAATATCAATTTATACACAACGTTAAATCCAATAATTTTGTTGTGGTTAAACTAATTAGCATTTATCAAGTTTTAGTGTGAATTTTATATTTTTAAGCAGTAAACAGTGTTTCTCCTTTAAGTAAAAAATGAAACTTTGAGCTTGCCTCACTATCCTTGAGAAGAATGATAACACTGTGCATGTTTTGCTTTTCTTTAAAAAAAAAAGAAAAAAAAAGAAAAAAAAAAGTTCTCTCTTGTGTTTGGCTTCGTCACAGAGAGAAAGATTTGTACTTTACATTTAAAGAGGCAGTACATATAAATTGCTCACTACAAAGAAATCAGTATTTATATTATATTCTGTCACAGAATATAGCTTAAAAATGATAATTTTATTTCTGTGGCTGTCAAACTGTATCTCACAGATATTTCAGAACTCTTTATTATTAAAATAACCCCCACTGCGTTCAATAAATAAATGAAATATTATGTAATGAAGTGATTTCAGTGACACTTTAAAATATATATAGTTATTTGGCTACTAACCAGTCAACAACTATAACTGTATTCAGTTTCATTGCTGCTTACCAGCTAAGCCGTGGTCTATAATGTGTCTACAATAAACATCCTTATATTACGGCAATAAGTGACTGCAAACAAATGATGCACAATTCATCTGATTCTACTGCATTTACATAACTTGTTAATTTATCTGATTATAGTTTTGACATGCCGTGTGTCTGGGAGCCTTCTTCCAGCACACAGTTTTAGTTTTATTTATATGGCTTACGTGTATTTTGTCTCTTGGTGTTGTAATGAGATTTATACAGCCTGTGATAAGAGGCAGCCCTCAAAGGCTTAAAAAATTAGCATATGAGCCTACCTATGTTTGGTTTAATCTAGGAAAGTTGGTTAAAATTAAAAGTCCTATCTGAATAATGAAATGTTCATTTATACTAGAATGTCCCTTTAACAGTGGATTTGCTTGGTGCATGCGGCTTTAATTTGTACAATCTGCAACTGAAGTTTCTTGGGCATCTGCTGTGATTGCTTTCTTTGTGTGATATCAAAGTTTTGTACATAGTGGATGTTTTTAATTGTTTGTAGTGTTCTGAGAGTGTTGCATTCCAGTGAATGTCAGAATATGTGTTGATTTTAGGTTACTTGTGGTTGTTTGAAATTTGTGTCAGCAGCTAATGTTTTGTTTTGTGAAAGACAAGAACGATTGGTTTTCACTGTTTGTTTGTTATGTTTTTCTCTTTTGTGACTACGTGTGGAAGCGTGCTGTATGGACAGCATAGTGAATAGTGAAGTGTATTTGATTTTGATTTCTATTGAGAATTGTCTCTGCATGAGTGGAGTGCATGATTTGTCATTTAGTTTCTTGTTATCTTGTGTTTGCGTGTCACATGAGATGTTTCACGCAAACAAGGGGGAAGTGTTGATGAGTATTGATGAATATATTTATGTAATGGGGGTGATTGTTTTTAGGAGGTGAACCTAAAACGTTTTGAATCTCCTCTTACAATGTTATTGTCTAACCACCAGCTGTGCCCTAAATTTCCTTGTCTTACCCCTATGCAGGATGCACTATGTCCCTAGGATTGTCTAGAACTTTCCTTCATTGGGAATCTGGCCACGGACAGCATCTACCTTGATGGCCACCCTGGTCGTAGCCTGTACACCCACACCCCACTCCTTTTTTTTCCCTCCCTGGTGGATTAGATCTTTTTATTGTCTTTCTGTGTTTTATTTTGCTCTCATATTTCAGATGCCTAAAATGTTTTATTTTTCTATTTGGTTCTTAACACTATATTTGTATTTGCAGGATGAGAGTATGCAGCTGTCTTCAGAGATTGAAAGACACTAACTGAATTATTTTTGAGTTTCCATAGTTAGGTCAAATCTGTACAGGCAAAATTCCATAAGTGCACTCTTCAAAAGATTAAAGATTGAAAGCAAGTAAACCTTTAAAGAAAGAAAAGTTGAAGATGAAAGACCTTTTGTCAAGCTTGTTTTAACCACCATATTGCAGTAAAAGTTGCTGAACTATCTTTGGATCCATTCTTTGCTTTGCATGCTGGTACCAGCCCCAGAACTGGACTCTGGGTAATCCATGACTGTTTGCTCTGATGTGTGTCTTCAGGACATAAAGACTATCCTTCTCTGGACTGTGCCTTGCCGCTCGATAAGGAGGACCTGTTATGCTGTTACAGGGTCAACCAATTAAATTAGGGGAGTATTGTTTTAACTCCATTCCTTATATTGCTTGTTTTGTATTCTCTGGTATTTGTTTTATTTTTATTGATCATATTTGGTCTAAGAAATCATATGCTTCATTGGTATTAGTGCACATTGTAGTTTATGTGCTTAACATAGTAACCCTTTAGTAAATGTAACTGTGAACTTTGCAGTATTGTACCCTATTGAATGACCCACTGAGTATAAAAATATGTTTAAGGAAAATGCTGCAACATATCATAATATTTTAGACCCTTCACCCTTTAGAACATAAGGAGGACATGTCTAAGCTAGAAGTTTATAGTAAATACGGAGAAATGTTTGATTAGGGAATAGCATAATTATGGTTTATGAAAAGCAAATGTATTTTTCCCTTTTATTAATTAGTATGGTATCTGCAAAGTGAATTTGGTCATTCCTGATGTTTGTCAAAGAGAGTAATTCTTACCATAAAGATGTGTTTACCTTTAAAAGATTTTGTAGTTTTAAATGATGTTCTGTTTGTATGCGTTCCTCATACAGGAGTGTGAGAGAATTTAGGTTGCATAAAATAATTAATAAACTAGTAGTGTTTATATCAGATGAGATTGTTGAATATTAGGATCATGGTTGGAGAATTATAAACATTATAGATAGCAGCCATGCAGAATAAAGCAACACAAGGTTCTTTTATTTTTTAGAAGTTCAAAGTGATATTGTAAAGAAATTCATTTATTTTTATTGGCTGTTTTCTTTTTTCCATTTTTGCTACAGGGCAGGCCTTAGCATAAGTTTTAGCATAACCCTTCAGGCCCTTGATGAAGTCTGGCAGGTTTTCACTTGCGTAGTATTCATGAAGTATCATTTAAAAGTATATAGAGAAGTTGTAAATTATTCTCTGAGAAATATCAATGTATTTAGTTTGTATTATATATCAACAATGTTTTGTTTGATTTTAAATGACATAGGATGACAGTGACGTTTTATTTGGACATAATTGTGATTGTATTGCGGTGTGTACTCATCCTGTTCTGTTTCTGTTTGCTTCCTAGACTCCCTGTGACTCGAATGTTTGCTTGCCATGGGTATCCACTGGTTGCCTTGTCTACCCCATGAACAAACCATCAGATTTCCAGTATCTCCCTGCGGAAGAACCGTGGATAAGCACCCCTACTGCAAATGAACTGTTGAAGAACTGTATTATAGCAAAGTGTCAAGGTGCAGCGCTCTCAAATGGACAAAGACTGTTCTTAAAGTGTTCAGAGGCCACCTAGAGACAGTTGTGCTGTTGCTATGTCATGTTACTGTGGAGAAGGAACTGTTGGACATATTGGGGGGGTGCTAGCAATGCAGGTGGAGAAATAAACGATGCAGCGTTGTTTGGGGGTAGATGGGGGGCTGGTTGGGTCTCTGTGCCGGTAGACCGGTAGTTTTGGGAAGGCTGGAGGATAGATGGAAGGTATTGGAGGGGTTGTACCTATATGCAGTGACAATTAGCCTATAAAAGTATATAATATAAGGCTTTACTAATTTTTTTATGCCTGTCTATTTTTTATGTTATTCTGTTAGAATAAAAGGATGGTATGTTAGGGGTAATATGAACCTGACGGCAGCCATCTTGTTCCTCGCAGCCATCTTGTGATGATTAGCATCCATTTTGTAATGATTAGACTTTTTTTATACTGGGTTATTATGTAGTGGGAATTATGTGCATGTTATGATAGTTTCCTTAGCTGTTCGGCCTTGTCAATGTACTTTTGGCTATACGCCCAGAATAAGATAATGTCAATAAGATGGTTCAGAAACCTTGCTGTCTCCGCAAATCTTAGCTTATTATGACTCTGTGATTTTTGTTATCAGACGGTAATTTTCCAGCTTCACATTGTATCTTGCTCTGTATAACTGTGTAAGATGACGCGGTCCTAACGTGTCATCCCATTAACCCTATATGCTGTTAGTGTACACTATAAGAAAGGCTTGCACTGTTCAATAAACAGAATTGGCTTTCGATCATAATGCTGCATGGTCTGAGTCATTCTAAAGGGATCCTTATCAGATAATCTGCATATGCCTCAGGTGGTACCGTAGGCCCAAGGCTTTGGCCTGCACTGACACCCCCCCCGTGGGATTTTACACCTTACACTTCCCCTTGGAGGAAGTTCCTTGAACTCTAGAAGATACCCCTGAGAGACTATTTCTAGTGCCCAGGGATCCGGAACGTCTCTTGCTCAAGCCTGAGTGAAGAGAGAAAGTGTGCCTTCTACTAGATCCGGTCCCGGATCGGGGGCTACCCCTTCATGCTGTCTTGGTAGCAGCAGCAGGCTTCTTGGCCTGTTTACCCTTGTTCCAGCCTTGCAATGGTTTCCATGCTGGTTTAGGCTGGGAAGAGTTGCCTTCTTGTCTGGAGGCCGCAGAGTTAGGATTCGGTCCGTTCCTGAAATTGCGAAAGGAACGAAAATGAGATTTGTTCTTAGCCTTGAAAGGCCTATCCTGTGGGAGGGCATGTCCCTTTCCACCAGTAATGTCTGAAATAATCTCTTTCAATTCCGGCCCGAAAAGGGTCTTACCCTTGAAAGGAATATTATGCAATTTATTCTTGGACGACACATCCGCCGACCAGGATTTTAGCCAAAGCGCTCTGCGCGCCACTATTGCAAAACCTGAATTTTTCGCCGCTAACTTAGCCAATTGGAAAGCGGCATCCAAAATAAAGGAATTAGCCAACTTTAGTGCGTGAATTCTGTCCATGACTTCATCATATGGAGTCTCTTTTTGGAGCGAATTTTCTAGTTCCTCGAACCAAAAATATGCTGCCGTGGTGACAGGAATAATGCACAAGATTGGTTGAAGAAGGAAACCTTGTTGAACAAATATCTTTTTTAGCAATCCTTCCAATTTTTTATCCATAGGATCTTTAAAAGCGCAACTGTCCTCAATAGGAATAGTTGTGCGCTTTGCTAACGTTGACACTGCCCCCTCAACCTTAGGAACCGTTTGCCATGCGTCCCTTCTGGGGTCAACAATGGGGAACATTTTCTTGAATATAGGAGGTGGAACAAAAGGTATACCTGGCTTTTCCCACTCCTTAGTCACTATGTGTATACGCTTGGGTATCGGAAAAGCATCAGCGTGCACTGGGACCTCTAAGAATTTGTCCATCTTGCACAATTTCTCTGGAATTACCAAAGAATCACAGTCATCAAGAGTAGTTAGGACCTCCTTAAGCAGGGCGCGGAGATGTTCTAACTTAAATTTAAATGTTACGACATCAGTGTCTGCCTGCTGAGAAACTTTTCCTGAATCAGAAATTTCCCCCTCAGACAGACCCTCCCTCACTGCCAATTCAGATTGATGTGAGGGTATAATTGATAAATTGTCCTCAGCACCAACCTGCTCATCTTCTGTATTTAAAACTGAGCTATCACGCTTTCTAGGGTAGGATGGCAGTTCGGATAACAGGTTTGCTATAGAATTATCCATTACTGCTGTTAATTGCTGCATAGTAACCAGCATTGGCGCGCTAGATGTACTAGGTATAGCCTGCGTGGGCAAAACTGGTGTTGACACAGAAGGAGAGGATGAAGAACTATCCCCACTACCTTCAATAGAAGAATCATCTTGGGCAATCTTATTCAATGTGACAGTACTGTCCATACTTTGTTTGGACGCTATGACACAATTTGCGCATACATTAATAGGGGGAACCACCCTGGCTATCATACACACAGAACATAAGTCATCTGAAGGTATAGACATGTTAGACAGAATTTGGCAGGCTAATAATGCAATAAAAGCGCTTTTAAAGAAAAGCGTTACTGTCCCTTTAAATAATAAACAGGCACACTTTATTTCTGATATTTTGAAAAACAATGAAGGCAATGTCTGATATTTACAAAAATTTTTACCCCAGAGTCCTAATGACTTGAAAGTATTGCACACCAAGTTTCAAGACTTTAACCCTTAAAATGAGCAAACCGGAGCTATTTGTTCAATTCAACAATTTTAGTACACTACAATCACTGCCACAGCCTTGCTGCAGCTCTTTACCTTCCCTGAGAGTTATTCAGCACTGAAATAAACCTTCCTGAGTCCGTTTTTGTAGCCACAGGACCCCTCACATGAAGCTGCATGCACTGCCATGGAAGTAAACTGCGCAATTGAGGCGCGAAAACGGGGACTCCTTCCTCTGCATACCAGAGTGAAGGGGCCTTTCTGACTGAAATAGTAGTCTAACTAAATGCCAGGCGAATAAAAACGTTCCCAAAAGTGCTTTTAAGTACACAAAACACTCTAAAAGCCATCTAAATATGAAATAAATCAATCGATTTAGCCCACAATAGTGTCAACCAGTATAGAGCCCATTAATAAGCCTTAATCTGTTATGAGTCTAAGAAAATGGCTTACTTACCCCCTAAGGGAAAACTGACAGTCTTCTAGCATTAACATGTCTTGTTAGAAATATGACTGATCATACCTGCAGCAGATAAGCCTGCAAACTGTTCCCCCCAACTGAAGTTCTCTGGTTTCAACAGCCCTGCGTGGGAACAGCAATAGATTTTAGTTACTACTGCTAAAATCATATTCCTCTTTAACAGAAATCTTCTTCATTTTCTGTTGTAGAGTAAATTGTACAAACCGGCACTATTTTAAAATAACAAACTCTTGATAGAAGAAATAAAAAACTACAACTAACACCACATACTCTTTACCATCCCCGTGGAGATGCTACTTGTTCAGAGCGGCAAAGAGAATGACTGGGGGCGGAGCCAGAGGGGGGCTATATGGACAGCTCTTGCTGGGTGCTCTCTTTGCCATTTCCTGTAGGGGAAGAGAATATCCCACAAGTAAGGATGAAGCCGTGGACCGGACACACCAATGTTGGAGAAAATGAATTTGTTGAACTGAGAGAATGCAGAGATTGCTGACAGTCATAGAAGACCTGGAGATTTCTCTTTTTTATAATTATCATCTCTCCCTTATCGCTCTTAACTATCTTTCTCAACTCCCTCCTCTCTTTTTTTCCTTTTGCTTCGCTGTCAGGCCATATTCTCTTTACACTCTTTCTTTCCCCTCTCTAATATCTTTTTACTCTCTTTTTCTCCATTTTCTCTTAGATCTACCTCCTTCTCCACTTCCACATTTTCTCTACAGTCCCTCTCTGTACCTGCTCCATTTACCTTCTCAGAAGTAACAGTCTAAGCAATAATGGGGTCCCTACAGCCCTAGAGGAGTAACATATCCTTGCTCATGGATATATAATATCCCTTTAAATAATAGTTTTAGAACTTTGCCCAAAATGTGTGTTGTTCAGTGCTGCAATATGAATGTACATTCTGCAAAAACAATGTGCCAATTTTGCTACTTACAACATGCCACCAGACTTTAGACTAATGGCTAGTGGGCCAGTGGAAAATTTGAGCCCTGTATATTCTATTTTTTTCCCCTCCAAAATGCAGGACAAACTCTGTGCGCCACAATGTAGCACTGATCTGTTTTCCTCTCTACCTCGGATTGCAGTGAGAGAGGAAGATGATACATTGGCTGTTTCATTGTTGTAGTGACTGATTATCACTGCTACTGAAGCTGTTTGGATCCTGGGGGACTTCCTGAATTGCTAAGCATGTCCCCCAACGGGATCCATTGCTCAGAAGCCAATGGAGGGGAAACAGGACACTGGAACAGTTAGGATGTTTCATGCCTTCTTAACTACGTTAAAGCTTAGTGCTGTTAAGCCGCCATGGAGCGTCCTAACAGAGTTAAAGAAGTCAACTTATTAAAGTCTGGCGGACATGATACGCTGTAGCGTATTATGTCCACCAGACATTGCTGAATGCAGACAGCATACGCTGTCCGTATTCAGCATTGCCCAAGCAGTTCTAGTGAACTGCTTGTGCAATACCACCCCCTGCAGATTCGTAGCCAATCGGCCGCTAGCAGGGGGTGTCAATCAGCCCAATCGTATGTGATCGGGCGGATTGCTGTATGCAGCCTCAGAGGTGGTGTATGAGTTAAGGAGCAGCTGCTTCTTAACTCCTGTTTCTGGTGAGCATAAAGGCTTGCGCGGAAACAGGGTGAATTGGCCCAATTCAGCCAATAATAAATTGACCCCCAAGGGTTTAGATCATCTTATCTGAGTGTATAGTTTTAGAAAACCAGGCCCTCAATGAGAGATTCAGGGAAGGTCCCTTATGGAGATACATTTCTTTTAAAGTAAAATGACTGTAAAATGACTATTTTTGCATTCCACAAGGAGACACGTATCCATGGCTGATCATGCAGCAGCAGAAGCTTGCAGGGGAAACACAGTTTATCAGCAAGTGAAACACTCTAAGCTGTATAGTGACTAAATAATAGTAGTCTAGTTTCACAGCTAAAACATAAACATATAAGTAAGAACAGCTGTCAGTTCAGGTCTATGGCTGAGGCAATGTCCATCTGTTATATGAACAAATAGTTGTTTGATTAACACCATTCTGAATAATGTTTGTTACATTCTGTAAATCATTCTTCATCACTGAATCACTTTGTTCCAGCAATCTCCTGAACAATGCCAAATTCATTTTTTTTTTTTATCTGTGCTTAACATTAATCTGTGCTATAAAATTAATGAAAGGGGGTTAATTGTAATTGGTTTAGCCATGGCTGTGAAAAAATATTTTAAAGCTTTAAAAACTAAAATAGCCAACTTGGTAAGATTATAACTATTACTATTAATATTATAATTTATTTTAAAAGTTGCAAACTATGACATAGGGCTGTGGCATTGCATGCCTATTACCTTAACCAAGACATTTACATAAACCATAAACAGTAGATTAATGTTAATAAAGCAGCTACTGAAACTTTTATTTAAATGCCTGATATACAGGAACTTGTGCAGACCCTTACATTCATATTATATAGTAATAAAGCAAGGGAAATCAGCGCTCTTTTATAGCAATATAGAAAATATGTTTTATTAATTACAAGTTTACATTCAATCTAACAGCATTCTCCACACGTTAAAAACCAAAATAGTCACGCTCAATACAAGCAAAAGATTTTTAATATACACATAAACCTAATAAATAACAAACACTGAGATGCCAAGGATGATAAAAGGATTAGTACACCCAAAATGTCCAATAAGCAAAACCCTGGTGCACCACACCCTGTTGAGGAGGTAATGTCTGGGCAGGATATCACTGAGATGTATGCACACTGGTGGTCATGGTAGAAATAGAGGGGAAACCAAGAGCCATGCAGAAGCAAATATCCAGCAACGGTACGTTCAAACTGAGAGGTAAATACACGCAGATAGCATAATATCCAGATCAATGCATGATAGTAAGGCACATGCAGTCTCTACATAGCTACATAGCATATATTAATGCAGGGCATAGAGGGAAGAGAGGATGGCAAAAGTATGTCATCTGCACTATAAAAAGGACCAATCACAGTGCTGTTCACATCATCATGCACATAGTAGAACAGAATGAGCCAGTTCCAAATCGCTTATGCAATGCACCCCTACACCACTAAGGCTGCACACCAGCACAGCCGTAGAGCAAATAGTGTTAAGCTGCAGAGAGTAATGAGTTCTGTATAAGGTTATTTAATACCATCCAAGCATGCCCCTTAGTATGCTGATCTGTCCATTCTGGTTACAATATATAATCAGCTAGGGTTCACAAACCAGGCTCTCACATACTTGATAATCCAAATGTCATCAAAGGAGGACCTCCACTACCTATGCACATTTCACCCAAATGGCAGTCACCACAGGTCTTTGTCAAAGTACAACAATGTGCGTAATCACACGCCTAAATAGGCATTGGCAAGTCTGTCGACTGCAACAGATTGAAATCTAATTGGTTCCAAGTATCTTGTGCAGTTATTACACTTTCATTGTTTACAAACATCACATCTAATTAGTCACAAAACCCAAGGGATCCCAAGTAAACAAACATACTGAGCATGACGGCATAGACTCTATCAGTCTAATTTGATTTACCACTATGTATAAATCAGTAATATAAATCAAAGTTATATCAAAATTACATTTTTCATGGCAACCTACAAAATATACATACAGCACAGCAAATAACTCTAGTACTTTAAATCACAACAGTTAAATCACACAAAATAGTTAACTGTCAATTCAGTGAAAAGGAGATATACATTGTTATAATTTTACTATAATCCATAGTGCTTATATGTATCCAAATATTAATTACTAGTAGCAACTATCTATTTGTTGCCTAGATTCTAACTATACTAGACAGGTTCATTTTCATTAACTTAGAAAGGACTTAACCCAAGAAACATGAAAAGTACAATTTCTTATTCAAACCTGCGGAGGCTAAAGTGTTTCATCTATATATCCACCTAGATTTTTTCCTTATGAGACATCTATCTTGATCACTCCCTCTTCCATTTGTAATACCTCTATCAATTCCAACAAAGTTCAAGGATTGTGTACTAGCTTCCAAGAAATGTCTAGCTTCACTACTATCAAGATTTCTATTTTGTATGTCGTCCCTATGCTCTCTATTCTGTCTTTGAATTTATTTTAGTTTTTTCTAACATAGAACTTTGGGTATGAACAGGATAACAAGTATATTTCTTGCTACTGGTAGATGGCCTACAAGTGAGTTACTCTTAGTATTGATCTATAAGTATTGATCTGTAAAGCTGTATTTTGTAAAGTTTAGAAATGATTTGCCTGATGTTTGCTGCATAGTTTATAAAATGACTTGTGAAGATAAAAATGCTAACTTGCTGCACACTTAGAACTGTTAGGACTAATATATAGCACATATAAGTGTCTTGTTCTTTTGTGATTCAGGGTGGTGGATCTCTGCTGCAATCACGTGCCTGCAGCCTTTTTCCCTTTGGACAAATAGAAAGTATACCAGCAGACTTAGAAAGGGAAGTTTTTTTATTTTTTAAATAGAATAAGGGGTATAGATTTACCAAGCAGCGGATGCTGCATTCTACCCCCTGATGTTTCTTGCCGGAAACAAGAGTTAAGAAGCAGAGGTAATAAGACCGCACCTTAACTCGTCCACCACCTCTGAGGTGGCAGACTGCAATAATCCCAATCCGATACGATTGGGATGATTGACACCCCCTGCTAGCGGCCGATTGGCCCGAATGTGTAGTAGGCAGCATTGCACAAGCATTTCACCAGAAATGCTTGTGCAATGATAAATGCCAACAGCATTTATCGATGCCGGGCAGACATGGTTCGATACAGCGAATCATGTCCACCCTCAAGTTTATAGTTCGGCCCCAAATAATCAACAGAGATGGATCTGAGGTTAAGCATAACAGGATACAGATAGGTAAGTCTTAAACTTGGCTAACACAAATACAGGATAATAACTTTTACAAACATAACAGGCTCAGCAGCAAAGATAATGGACTAGTGTTAGAGTGTGACACCAGGTATTCAGATAATAAATATTTGTGCAGTTTAAAGTGACAGTAAAGCCAAAAGGAAATGTGCATGAAAGTGCATGCAATTTTAAACGGGTTTCTATTTTCCAACAATTATCAGATTTGCTTTTTTCTCTTGGTATCCTTTTATGAAGAGTAATCCTAGGTAAGCTGAGAGGAGCTTAAGAACATGCATATGTCTTTAACAGCCAAGGGCAGCAGTGTTTGCAGCAATGTATAACATTGCAATAAATATTTTTAGAAACACTGCTGCTAGATGACTAAAGAAACGTGAATGCTCCTGTCCTGAGCTCACCTAGGATTACTATTTGACAAAGGATATCAAGAAAACTATGAAACATTGATAATATAAGTAAATATGAAAGTTATTTTAAAAAATATCATCCTCTATCCAATCCATTTAAGTATCATTTTGACTTTACTGTCCCTTTATCTAATGACATATGTTAAGATAACAGTATTCAGCAGAAACAGGTAGAGCTATAGTTACTTGGCAAGTCTTATTTGACCTTGTTTAGAGTGTTCACTGCTTCATCAGCTGAATACACAAAAGCAGGACCTGTGCCTCAGCAATTGATGATGCATGGAAAGATCCACGCCAAAGCAGGTGGGAAGTCAAGAGTGAGATGTGTAACTTAGTAGGTGAGGATGCAGGGACAATACCTGTGCTTTTGCAGGTGAGAAGGCAGGAGTGAGATGTGTAACTTAGTAGGTGAGGATGCAAGGACAATACCTGTGCTTTTGCAGGTGAGAAGGCAGGAGTGAGATGTGTAACTCAGTAGGTGAGGATGCAAGGACAATACCTGTGCTTTTGCAGGTGAGAAGGCAGGAGTGAGATGTGTAACTCAGTAGGTGAGAATGCCAGGACAATACCTTTGCTTTTGCAGGTGAGAAGGCAGGAGTGAGATGTGTAACTCAGTAGGTGAGAATGCCAGGACAATACCTTTGCTTTTGCAGGTGAGAAGGCAGGAGTGAGATGTGTAACTCAGTAGGTGAGGATGCACGGACAATACCTTTGCTTTTGCAGGTGAGAAGGCAGGCGTGAGATGTGTAACTTAGTAGGTGAGGATGCAAGGACAATACCTGTGCTTTTGCAGGTGAGAAGGCAGGAGTGAGATGTGTAACTTAGTAGGTGAGGATGCAAGTACAATACCTGTGCTTTTGCAGGTGAGAAGGCAGGAGTGAGATGTGTAACTCACTAGGTACGGATGCAAGGACAATATCTGTGCTTTTGCAGGTGAGAAGGCAGGAGTGAGATGTGTAACTCAGTAGGTGAGAATGCCAGGACAATACCTTTGCTTTTGCAGGTGAGAAGGCAGGAGTGAGATGTGTAACTTAGTAGGTGAGGATGCAAGGACAATACCTTTGCTTTTGCAGGTGAGAAGGCAGGAGTGAGATGTGTAACTTAGTAGGTGAGGAAGCAAGGACAATACCTTTGCTTTTGCAGGTGAGAAGGCAGGAGTGAGATGTGTAACTTAGTAGGTGAGGATGCAAGGACAATACCTGTGCTTTTGCAGGTGAGAAGGCAGGAGTGAGATGTGTAACTGAGTAGGTGAGAATGCCAGGACAATACCTTTGCTTTTGCAGGTGAGAAGGCAGGAGTGAGATGTGTAACTCACTAGGTACGGATGCAAGGACAATACCTGTGCTTTTGCAGGTGAGAAGGCAGGAGTGAGATGTGTAACTTAGTAGATGAGGATGCAAGGACAATACCTGTGCTTTTGCAGGTGAGAAGGCAGGAGTGAGATGTGTAACTGAGTAGGTGAGAAGGCCAGGACAATACCTTTGCTTTTGCAGGTGAGAAGGCAGGAGTGAGATGTGTAACTCACTAGGTATGGATGCACGGACAATACCTGTGCTTTTGCAGGTGAGAAGGCAGGAGTGAGATGTGTAACTCAGTAGGTGAGAATGCCAGGACAATACCTTTGCTTTTGCAGGTGAGAAGGCAGGAGTGAGATGTGTAACTCATTAGGTGAGAATGCCAGGACAATACCTGTGCTTTTGCAGGTGAGAAGGCAGGAATGAGAAGTGTAACTCAGTAGGTGAGAATGCAAGGACAATACCTGTGCTTTTGCAGGGGAGAAGGCAGGAGTGAGATGTGTAACTCACTAGGTACGGATGCAAGGACAATACCTGTGCTTTTGCAGGTGAGAAGGCAGGAGTGAGATGTGTAACTCAGTAGGTGAGAATGCCAGGACAATACCTTTGCTTTTGCAGGTGAGAAGGCAGGAGTGAGATGTGTAACACAGTAGGTGAGAATGCCAGGACAATACCTTTGCTTTTGCAGGTGAGAAGGCAGGAGTGAGATGTGTAACTTAGTAGGTGAGGATGCAAGGACAATACCTTTGCTTTTGCAGGTGAGAAGGCAGGAGTGAGATGTGTAACTTAGTAGGTGAGGATGCAAGGACAATACCTGTGCTTTTGCAGGTGAGAAGGCAGGAGTGAGATGTGTAACTGAGTAGGTGAGAATGCCAGGACAATACCTTTGCTTTTGCAGGTGAGAAGGCAGGAGTGAGATGTGTAACTCACTTGGTACGGATGCAAGGACAATACCATTGCTTTTGCAGGTGAGAAGGCAGGAGTGAGATGTGTAACTTAGTAGGTGAGGATGCAAGGACAATACCTGTGCTTTTGCAGGTGAGAAGGCAGGAGTGAGATGTGTAACTGAGTAGGTGAGAATGCCAGGACAATACCTTTGCTTTTGCAGGTGAGAAGGCAGGAGTGAGATGTGTAACTCACTAGGTACGGATGCAAGGACAATACCTGTGCTTTTGCAGGTGAGAAGGCAGGAGTGAGATGTGTAACTCAGTAGGTGATAATGCCAGGACAATACCTTTGCTTTTGCAGGTGAGAAGGCAGGAGTGAGATGTGTAACTCAGTAGGTGAGAATGCAAGGACAATACCTGTGCTTTTGCAGGGGAGAAGGCAGGAGTGAGATGTGTAACTCACTAGGTACGGATGCAAGGACAATACCTGTGCTTTTGCAGGTGAGAAGGCAGGCGTGAGATGTGTAACTCAGTAGGTGAGAATGCAAGGAAAATACCTGTGCTTTTGCAGGTGAGAAGGCAGGCGTGAGATGTGTAACTCAGTAGGTGAGAATGCCAGGACAATACCTTTGCTTTTGCAGGTGAGAAGGCAGGAATGAGAAGTGTAACTCACTAGGTGAGGATGCAGGGACAATACCTGTGCTTTTGCAGGTGAGAAGGCAGGAGTGAGATGTGTAACTCAGTAGGTGAGGATGCAGGGACAATACCTGTGCTTTTGCAGGTGAGAAGGCAGGCGTGAGATGTGTAACTCAGTAGGTGAGAATGCAAGGACAATACCTTTGCTTTTGCAGGTGAGAAGGCAGGAGTGAGATGTGTAACTCAGTAGGTGAGAATGCCAGGACAATACCTTTGCTTTTGCAGGTGAGAAGGCAGGAGTGAGATGTGTAACTTAGTAGGTGAGAATGCCAGGACAATACCTTTGCTTTTGCAGGTGAGAAGGCAGGAATGAAAAGGAGGACCTCCACTACCTATGCACATTTCACCCAAATGGCAGTCACCACAGGTCTTTGTCAAAGTACAACAATGTGCGTAATCACACGCCTAAATAGGCATTGGCAAGTCTGTCGACTGCAACAGATTGAAATCTAATTGGTTCCAAGTATCTTGTGCAGTTATTACACTTTCATTGTTTACAAACATCACATCTAATTAGTCACAACACCCAAGGGATCTATAAGTAAACAAACATACTGAGCATGACGGCATAGACTCTATCAGTCTAATTTGATTTACCACTATGTATAAATCAGTAACATAAATCAAAGTTATATCAAAATTACATTTTTCATGGCAACCTACAAAATATACATACAGCACAGCAAATAACTCTAGTACTTTAAATCACAACAGTTAAATCACACAAAATAGTTAACTGTCAATTCAGTGAAAAGGAGATATACATTGTTATAATTTTACTATAATCCATAGTGCTTATATGTATCCAAATATTAATTACTAGTAGCAACTATCTATTTGTTGCCTAGATTCTAACTATACTAGACAGGTTCATTTTCATTAACTTAGAAAGGACTTAACCCAAGAAACATGAAAAGTACAATTTCTTATTCAAACCTGCGGAGGCTAAAGTGTTTCATCTATATATCCACCTAGATTTTTTCCTTATGAGACATCTATCTTGATCACTCCCTCTTCCATTTGTAATACCTCTATCAATTCCAACAAAGTTCAAGGATTGTGTACTAGCTTCCAAGAAATGTCTAGCTTCACTACTATCAAGATTTCTATTTTGTATGTCGTCCCTATGCTCTCTATTCTGTCTTTGAATTTATTTTAGTTTTTTCTAACATAGAACTTTGGGTATGAACAGGATAACAAGTATATTTCTTGCTACTGGTAGATGGCCTACAAGTGAGTTACTCTTAGTATTGATCTATAAGTATTGATCTGTAAAGCTGTGTTTTGTAAAGTTTAGAAATGATTTGCCTGATGTTTGCTGCATAGTTTATAAAATGACTTGTGAAGATAAAAATGCTAACTTGCTGCACACTTAGAACTGTTAGGACTAATATATAGCACATATAAGTGTCTTGTTCTTTTGTGATTCAGGGTGGTGGATCTCTGCTGCAATCACGTGCCTGCAGCCTTTTTCCCTTTGGACAAATAGAAAGTATACCAGCAGACTTAGAAAGGGAATTTTTTTTATTTTTTAAATAGAATAAGGGGTATAGATTTACCAAGCAGCGGATGCTGCATTCTACCCCCTGATGTTTCTTGCCGGAAACAAGAGTTAAGAAGCAGAGGTAATAAGACCGCACCTTAACTCGTCCACCACCTCTGAGGTGGCAGACTGCAATAATCCCAATCCGATACGATTGGGATGATTGACACCCCCTGCTAGCGGCCGATTGGCCCGAATGTGTAGTAGGCAGCATTGCACAAGCATTTCACCAGAAATGCTTGTGCAATGATAAATGCCAACAGCATTTATCGATGCCGGGCAGACATGGTTCGATACAGCGAATCATGTTCACCCTCAAGTTTATAGTTCGGCCCCAAATAATCAACAGAGATGGATCTGAGGTTAAGCATAACAGGATACAGATAGGTAAGTCTTAAACTTGGCTAACACAAATACAGGATAATAACTTTTACAAACATAACAGGCTCAGCAGCAAAGATAATGGACTAGTGTTAGAGTGTGACACCAGGTATTCAGATAATAAATATTTGTGCAGTTTAAAGTGACAGTAAAGCCAAAAGGAAATGTGCATGAAAGTGCATGCAATTTTAAACGGGTTTCTATTTTCCAACAATTATCAGATTTGCTTTTTTCTCTTGGTATCCTTTTATGAAGAGTAATCCTAGGTAAGCTGAGAGGAGCTTAAGAACATGCATATGTCTTTAACAGCCAAGGGCAGCAGTGTTTGCAGCAATGTATAACATTGCAATAAATATTTTTAGAAACACTGCTGCTAGATGACTAAAGAAACGTGAATGCTCCTGTCCTGAGCTCACCTAGGATTACTATTTAACAAAGGATATCAAGAAAACTATGAAACATTGATAATATAAGTAAATATGAAAGTTATTTTAAAAAATATCATCCTCTATCCAATCCATTTAAGTATCATTTTGACTTTACTGTCCCTTTATCTAATGACATATGTTAAGATAACAGTATTCAGCAGAAACAGGTAGAGCTATAGTTACTTGGCAAGTCTTATTTGACCTTGTTTAGAGTGTTCACTGCTTCATCAGCTGAATACACAAAAGCAGGACCTGTGCCTCAGCAATTGATGATGCATGGAAAGATCCACGCCAAAGCAGGTGGGAAGTCAAGAGTGAGATGTGTAACTTAGTAGGTGAGGATGCAGGGACAATACCTGTGCTTTTGCAGGTGAGAAGGCAGGAGTGAGATGTGTAACTTAGTAGGTGAGGATGCAAGGACAATACCTGTGCTTTTGCAGGTGAGAAGGCAGGAGTGAGATGTGTAACTCAGTAGGTGAGGATGCAAGGACAATACCTGTGCTTTTGCAGGTGAGAAGGCAGGAGTGAGATGTGTAACTCAGTAGGTGAGAATGCCAGGACAATACCTTTGCTTTTGCAGGTGAGAAGGCAGGAGTGAGATGTGTAACTCAGTAGGTGAGAATGCCAGGACAATACCTTTGCTTTTGCAGGTGAGAAGGCAGGAGTGAGATGTGTAACTCAGTAGGTGAGGATGCAAGGACAATACCTTTGCTTTTGCAGGTGAGAAGGCAGGCGTGAGATGTGTAACTTAGTAGGTGAGGATGCAAGGACAATACCTGTGCTTTTGCAGGTGAGAAGGCAGGAGTGAGATGTGTAACTTAGTAGGTGAGGATGCAAGTACAATACCTGTGATTTTGCAGGTGAGAAGGCAGGAGTGAGATGTGTAACTCACTAGGTACGGATGCAAGGACAATATCTGTGCTTTTGCAGGTGAGAAGGCAGGAGTGAGATGTGTAACTCAGTAGGTGAGAATGCCAGGACAATACCTTTGCTTTTGCAGGTGAGAAGGCAGGAGTGAGATGTGTAACTTAGTAGGTGAGGATGCAAGGACAATACCTTTGCTTTTGCAGGTGAGAAGGCAGGAGTGAGATGTGTAACTTAGTAGATGAGGATGCAAGGACAATACCTGTGCTTTTGCAGGTGAGAAGGCAGGAGTGAGATGTGTAACTCAGTAGGTGAGAATGCCAGGACAATACCTTTGCTTTTGCAGGTGAGAAGGCAGGAGAGATGTGTAACTCATTAGGTGAGAATGCCAGGACAATACCTGTGCTTTTGCAGGTGAGAAGGCAGGAATGAGAAGTGTAACTCAGTAGGTGAGAATGCAAGGACAATACCTGTGCTTTTGCAGGGGAGAAGGCAGGAGTGAGATGTGTAACTCACTAGGTACGGATGCAAGGACAATATCTGTGCTTTTGCAGGTGAGAAGGCAGGAGTGAGATGTGTAACTCAGTAGGTGAGAATGCCAGGACAATACCTTTGCTTTTGCAGGTGAGAAGGCAGGAGTGAGATGTGTAACTTAGTAGGTGAGGATGCAAGGACAATACCTTTGCTTTTGCAGGTGAGAAGGCAGGAGTGAGATGTGTAACTTAGTAGATGAGGATGCAAGGACAATACCTGTGCTTTTGCAGGTGAGAAGGCAGGAGTGAGATGTGTAACTCAGTAGGTGAGAATGCCAGGACAATACCTTTGCTTTTGCAGGTGAGAAGGCAGGAGAGATGTGTAACTCATTAGGTGAGAATGCCAGGACAATACCTGTGCTTTTGCAGGTGAGAAGGCAGGAATGAGAAGTGTAACTCAGTAGGTGAGAATGCAAGGACAATACCTGTGCTTTTGCAGGGGAGAAGGCAGGAGTGAGATGTGTAACTCACTAGGTACGGATGCAAGGACAATACCTGTGCTTTTGCAGGTGAGAAGGCAGGAGTGAGATGTGTAACTCAGTAGGTGAGAATGCCAGGACAATACCTTTGCTTTTGCAGGTGAGAAGGCAGGAGTGAGATGTGTAACTTAGTAGGTGAGGATGCAAGGACAATACCTTTGCTTTTGCAGGTGAGAAGGCAGGAGTGAGATGTGTAACTTAGTAGGTGAAGATGCAAGGACAATACCTGTGCTTTTGCAGGTGAGAAGGCAGGAGTGAGATGTGTAACTGAGTAGGTGAGAATGCCAGGACAATACCTTTGCTTTTGCAGGTGAGAAGGCAGGAGTGAGATGTGTAACTCACTTGGTACGGATGCAAGGACAATACCATTGCTTTTGCAGGTGAGAAGGCAGGAGTGAGATGTGTAACTTAGTAGGTGAGGATGCAAGGACAATACCTGTGCTTTTGCAGGTGAGAAGGCAGCAGTGAGATGTGTAACTCAGTAGGTGATAATGCCAGGACAATACCTGTGCTTTTGCAGGTGAGAAGGCAGGAGTGAGATGTGTAACTCATTAGGTGAGAATGCCAGGACAATACCTGTGCTTTTGCAGGTGAGAAGGCAGGAATGAGAAGTGTAACTCAGTAGGTGAGAATGCAAGGACAATACCTGTGCTTTTGCAGGTGAGAAGGCAGGCGTGAGATGTGTAACTCAGTAGGTGAGAATGCAAGGACAATACCTGTGCTTTTGCAGGTGAGAAGGCAGGAGTGAGATGTGTAACTGAGTAGGTGAGAATGCCAGGACAATACCTTTGCTTTTGCAGGTGAGAAGGCAGGAGTGAGATGTGTAACTCACTAGGTACGGATGCAAGGACAATACCTGTGCTTTTGCAGGTGAGAAGGCAGGAGTGAGATGTGTAACTTAGTAGATGAGGATGCAAGGACAATACCTGTGCTTTTGCGGGTGAGAAGGCAGGAGTGAGATGTGTAACTGAGTAGGTGAGAATGCAAGGACAATACCTTTGCTTTTGCAGGTGAGAAGGCAGGAGTGAGATGTGTAACTCACTAGGTACGGATGCAAGGACAATACCTGTGCTTTTGCAGGTGAGAAGGCAGGAGTGAGATGTGTAACTCAGTAGGTGAGAATGCCAGGACAATACCTTTGCTTTTGCAGGTGAGAAGGCAGGAGTGAGATGTGTAACTCACTAGGTACGGATGCAAGGACAATACCTGTGCTTTTGCAGGTGAGAAGGCAGGAGTGAGATGTGTAACTCAGTAGGTGAGAATGCCAGGACAATACCTTTGCTTTTGCAGGTGAGAAGGCAGGAGTGAGATGTGTAACACAGTAGGTGAGAATGCCAGGACAATACCTTTGCTTTTGCAGGTGAGAAGGCAGGAGTGAGATGTGTAACTTAGTAGGTGAGGATGCAAGGACAATACCTTTGCTTTTGCAGGTGAGAAGGCAGGAGTGAGATGTGTAACTTAGTAGGTGAGGATGCAAGGACAATACCTGTGCTTTTGCAGGTGAGAAGGCAGGAGTGAGATGTGTAACTGAGTAGGTGAGAATGCCAGGACAATACCTTTGCTTTTGCAGGTGAGAAGGCAGGAGTGAGATGTGTAACTCACTAGGTACGGATGCAAGGACAATACCTTTGCTTTTGCAGGTGAGAAGGCAGGAGTGAGATGTGTAACTTAGTAGGTGAGGATGCAAGGACAATACCTGTGCTTTTGCAGGTGAGAAGGCAGGAGTGAGATGTGTAACTGAGTAGGTGAGAATGCCAGGACAATACCTTTGCTTTTGCAGGTGAGAAGGCAGGAGTGAGATGTGTAACTCACTAGGTACGGATGCAAGGACAATACCTGTGCTTTTGCAGGTGAGAAGGCATGAGTGAGATGTGTAACTCAGTAGGTGATAATGCCAGGACAATACCTTTGCTTTTGCAGGTGAGAAGGCAGGAGTGAGATGTGTAACTCATTAGGTGAGAATGCCAGGACAATACCTTTGCTTTTGCAGGTGAGAAGGCAGGAATGAGAAGTGTAACTCAGTAGGTGAGAATGCAAGGACAATACCTGTGCTTTTGCAGGTGAGAAGGCAGGCGTGAGATGTGTAACTCAGTAGGTGAGAATGCAAGGACAATACCTGTGCTTTTGCAGGGGAGAAGGCAGGAGTGAGATGTGTAACTCACTATGTACGGATGCAAGGACAATACCTGTGCTTTTGCAGGTGAGAAGGCAGGAGTGAGATGTGTAACTCACTAGGTACGGATGCAAGGACAATACCTTTGCTTTTGCAGGTGAGAAGGCAGGAGTGAGATGTGTAACACAGTAGGTGAGAATGCCAGGACAATACCTTTGCTTTTGCAGGTGAGAAGGCAGGAGTGAGATGTGTAACACAGTAGGTGAGAATGCCAGGACAATACCTTTGCTTTTGCAGGTGAGAAGGCAGGAATGAGAAGTGTAACTCAGTAGGTGAGAATGCAAGGACAATACCTGTGCTTTTGAAGGTGAGAAGGCAGGCGTGAGATGTGTAACTCAGTAGGTGAGAATGCCAGGACAATACCTGTGCTTTTGCAGGTGAGAAGGCAGGCGTGAGATGTGTAACTCAGTAGGTGAGAATGCCAGGACAATACCTGTGCTTTTGCAGGTGAGAAGGCAGGCGTGAGATGTGTAACTCAGTAGGTGAGAATGCCAGGACAATACCTGTGCTTTTGCAGGGGAGAAGGCAGGAGTGAGATGTGTAACTCACTAGGTACGGATGCAAGGACAATACCTGTGCTTTTGCAGGTGAGAAGGCAGGAGTGAGATGTGTAACTCAGTAGGTGAGAATGCCAGGACAATACCTGTGCTTTTGCAGGTGAGAAGGCAGGAGTGAGGAGTGTAACTCAGTAGGTGAGAATGCCAGGACAATACCTGTGCTTTTGCAGGTGAGAAGGCAGGAGTGAGATGTGTAACTCACTAGGTACGGATGCAAGGACAATACCTGTGCTTTTGCAGGTGAGAAGGCATGAGTGAAATGTGTAACTCAGTAGGTGAGAATGCCAGGACAATACCTGTGCTTTTGCAGGGGAGAAGGCAGGAGTGAGATGTGTAACTCACTAGGTACGGATGCAAGGACAATACCTGTGCTTTTGCAGGTGAGAAGGCAGGAGTGAGATGTGTAACTCAGTAGGTGAGAATGCCAGGACAATACCTGTGCTTTTGCAGGGGAGAAGGCAGGAGTGAGATGTGTAACTCACTAGGTACGGATGCAAGGACAATACCTGTGCTTTTGCAGGGGAGAAGGCAGGAGTGAGATGTGTAACTTAGTAGGTGAGGATGCAAGGACAATACCTGTGCTTTTGCAGGTGAGAAGGCAGGAGTGAGATGTGTAACTTAGTAGGTGAGGATGCAAGGACAATACCTTTGCTTTTGCAGGTGAGAAGGCAGGAGTGAGATGTGTAACTTAGTAGGTGAGGATGCAAGGATAATACCTTTGCTTTTGCAGGTGAGAAGGCAGGAGTGAGATGTGTAACTTAGTAGGTGAGGATGCAAGGACAATACCTGTGCTTTTGCAGGTGAGAAGGCAGGCTTGAGATGTGTAACTCAGTAGGTGAGGATGCAAGGACAATACCTGTGCTTTTGCAGGTGAGAAGGCAGGAGTGAGATGTGTAACTCAGTAGGTGAGAATGCAAGGACAATACCTTTTCTTTTGCAGGTGAGAAGGCAGGAGTGAGATGTGTAACTCAGTAGGTGAGAATGCCAGGACAATACCTTTGCTTTTGCAGGTGAGAAGGCAGGAATGAGAAGTGTAACTCAGTAGGTGAGAATGCAAGGACAATACCTGTGCTTTTGCAGGGGAGAAGGCAGGAGTGAGATGTGTAACTTAGTAGGTGAGGATGCAAGGACAATACCTGTGCTTTTGCAGGTGAGAAGGCAGGAGTGAGATGTGTAACTTAGTAGGTGAGGATGCAAGGACAATACCTTTGCTTTTGCAGGTGAGAAGGCAGGAGTGAGATGTGTAACTTAGTAGGTGAGGATGCAAGGATAATACCTTTGCTTTTGCAGGTGAGAAGGCAGGAGTGAGATGTGTAACTCAGTAGGTGAGAATGCAAGGACAATACCTTTTCTTTTGCAGGTGAGAAGGCAGGAGTGAGATGTGTAACTCAGTAGGTGAGAATGCCAGGACAATACCTTTGCTTTTGCAGGTGAGAAGGCAGGAATGAGAAGTGTAACTCAGTAGGTGAGAATGCAAGGACAATACCTGTGCTTTTGCAGGGGAGAAGGCAGGAGTGAGATGTGTAACTTAGTAGGTGAGGATGCAAGGACAATACCTGTGCTTTTGCAGGTGAGAAGGCAGGAGTGAGATGTGTAACTTAGTAGGTGAGGATGCAAGGACAATACCTTTGCTTTTGCAGGTGAGAAGGCAGGAGTGAGATGTGTAACTTAGTAGGTGAGGATGCAAGGATAATACCTTTGCTTTTGCAGGTGAGAAGGCAGGAGTGAGATGTGTAACTTAGTAGGTGAGGATGCAAGGACAATACCTGTGCTTTTGCAGGTGAGAAGGCAGGCTTGAGATGTGTAACTCAGTAGGTGAGGATGCAAGGACAATACCTGTGCTTTTGCAGGTGAGAAGGCAGGAGTGAGATGTGTAACTCAGTAGGTGAGAATGCCAGGACAATACCTTTGCTTTTGCAGGTGAGAAGGCAGGAGTGAGATGTGTAACTCACTACGTATGGATGCAAGGACAATACCTGTGCTTTTGCAGGTGAGAAGGCAGGAGTGAGATGTGTAACTCAGTAGGTGAGAATGCCAGGACAATACCTTTTCTTTTGCAGGTGAGAAGGCAGGAGTGAGATGTGTAACTCATTAGGTGAGAATACCAGGACAATACCTTTGCTTTTGCAGGTGAGAAGGCAGGAATGAGAAGTGTAACTCAGTAGGTGAGAATGCAAGGACAATACCTGTGCTTTTGCAGGTGAGAAGGCAGGCGTGAGATGTGTAACTCAGTAGGTGAGAATGCAAGGACAATACCTGTGCTTTTGCAGGGGAGAAGGCAGGAGTGAGATGTGTAACTCACTAGGTACGGATGCAAGGACAATACCTGTGCTTTTGCAGGTGAGAAGGCAGGAGTGAGATGTGTAACTCACTAGGTAAAGATGCAAGGACAATACCTGTGCTTTTGCAGGTGAGAAGGCAGGAGTGAGATGTGTAACTCACTAGGTACGGATGCAAGGACAATACCTGTGCTTTTGCAGGGGAGAAGGCAGGAGTGAGATGTGTAACTCAGTAGGTGAGAATGCCAGGACAATACCTTTGCTTTTGCAGGTGAGAAGGCAGGAGTGAGATGTGTAACTCAGTAGGTGAGAATGCCAGGACAATACCTTTGCTTTTGCAGGTGAGAAGGCAGGAATGAGAAGTGTAACTCAGTAGGTGAGAATGCAAGGACAATACCTGTGCTTTTGCAGGTGAGAAGGCAGGAGTGAGATGTGTAACTCAGTAGGTGAGAATGCAAGGACAATACCTGTGCTTTTGCAGGGGAGAAGGCAGGAGTGAGATGTGTAACTCACTAGGTACGGATGCAAGGACAATACCTGTGCTTTTGCAGGTGAGAAGGCAGGAGTGAGATGTGTAACTCAGTAGGTGAGAATGCCAGGACAATACCTGTGCTTTTGCAGGTGAGAAGGCAGGAGTGAGATGTGTAACTCAGTAGGTGAGAATGCCAGGACAATACCTGTGCTTTTGCAGGTGAGAAGGCAGGAGTGAGATGTGTAACTCACTAGGTACGGATGCAAGGACAATACCTGTGCTTTTGCAGGTGAGAAGGCAGGAGTGAGATGTGTAACTCAGTAGGTGAGAATGCCAGGACAATACCTGTGCTTTTGCAGGTGAGAAGGCAGGAGTGAGATGTGTAACTCACTAGGTACGGATGCAAGGACAATATCTGTGCTTTTGCAGGTGAGAAGGCAGGAGTGAGATGTGTAACTCAGTAGGTGAGAATGCCAGGACAATACCTTTGCTTTTGCAGGTGAGAAGGCAGGAGTGAGATGTGTAACTCAGTAGGTGAGAATGCCAGGACAATACCTGTGCTTTTGCAGGTGAGAAGGCAGGCGTGAGATGTGTAACTCAGTAGGTGAGAATGCCAGGACAATACCTTTGCTTTTGCAGGTGAGAAGGCAGGAGTGAGATGTGTAACTCAGTAGGTGAGAATGCCAGGACAATACCTTTGCTTTTGCAGGTGAGAAGGCAGGAATGAGAAGTTTAACTCAGTAGGTGAGAATGCAAGGACAATACCTGTGCTTTTGCAGGGGAGAAGGCAGGAGTGAGATGTGTAACTCACTAGGTACGGATGCAAGGACAATACCTGTGCTTTTGCAGGTGAGAAGGCAGGAGTGAGATGCGTAACTCAGTAGGTGAGAATGCCAAGACAATACCTTTGCTTTTGCAGGTGAGAAGGCAGGAGTGAGATGTGTAACTCAGTAGGTGAGAATGCCAGGACAATACCTGTGCTTTTGCAGGGGAGAAGGCAGGAGTGAGATGTGTAACTCACTAGGTAAAGATGCAAGGACAATACCTGTGCTTTTTCAGGGGAGAAGGCAGGAGTGAGATGTGTAACTCAGTAAGTGAGAATGCCAGGACAATACTTGTGCTTTTGCAGTTGAGAAGGCAGGAGTGAGATGTGTAACTCAGTAGGTGAGAATGCCAGGACAATACCTGTGCTTTTGCAGTTGAGAAGGCAGGAGTGAGATGTGTAACTCAGTAGGTGAGGATGCCAGGACAATACCTTTGCTTTTGCAGGTGAGAAGGCAGGAGTGAGATGTGTAACTCAGTAGGTGAGGATGCAAGGACAATACCTGTGCTTTTGCAGGGGAGAAGGCAGGAGTGAGATGTGTAACTCACTAGGTAAAGATGCAAGGACAATACCTGTGCTTTTGCAGGGGAGAAGGCAGGAGTGAGATGTGTAACTCACTAGGTAAAGATGCAAGGACAATACCTGTGCTTTTGCAGGGGAGAAGGCAGGAGTGAGATGTGTAACTCACTAGGTAAGGATGCAAGGACAATACCTGTGCTTTTGCAGGGGAGAAGGCAGGAGTGAGATGTGTAACTCACTAGGTAAAGATGCAAGGACAATACCTGTGCTTTTGCAGGGGAGAAGGCAGGAGTGAGATGTGTAACTCACTAGGTTCGGATGCAAGGACAATACCTGTGCTTTTGCAGGTGAGAAGGCAGGAGTGAGATGTGTAACTCAGTAGGTGAGTATGCAAGGACAATACCTGTGCTTTTGCAGGGGAGAAGGCAGGAGTGAGATGTGTAACTCAGTAGGTGAGGACGCAAGGACAATACCTGTGCTTTTGCAGGGGAGAAGGCAGGAGTGAGATGTGTAACTCACTAGGTAAAGATGCAAGGACAATACCTGTGCTTTTGCAGGGGAGTAGGCAGGAGTGAGATGTGTAACTCAGTAGGTGAGGATGCAAGGACAATACCTGTGCTTTTGCAGGGGAGAAGGCAGGAGTGAGATGTGTAACTCAGTAGGTGAGAATGCCAGGACAATACCTGTGCTTTTGCAGGGGAGAAGGCAGGAGTGAGATGTGTAACTCACTAGGTAAAGATGCAAGGACAATACCTGTGCTTTTGCAGGGGAGAAGGCAGGAGTGAGATGTGTAACTCACTAGGTAAAGATGCAAGGACAATACCTGTGCTTTTTCAGGGGAGAAGGCAGGAGTGAGATGTGTAACTCAGTAAGTGAGAATGCCAGGACAATACCTTTGCTTTTGCAGGTGAGAAGGCAGGAGTGAGATGTGTAACTCAGTAGGTGAGAATGCCAGGACAATACCTGTGCTTTTGCAGTTGAGAAGGCAGGAGTGAGATGTGTAACTCAGTAGGTGAGGATGCCAGGACAATACCTTTGCTTTTGCAGGTGAGAAGGCAGGAGTGAGATGTGTAACTCAGTAGGTGAGGATGCAAGGACAATACCTGTGCTTTTGCAGGGGAGAAGGCAGGAGTGAGATGTGTAACTCACTAGGTAAAGATGCAAGGACAATACCTGTGCTTTTGCAGGGGAGAAGGCAGGAGTGAGATGTGTAACTCACTAGGTAAAGATGCAAGGACAATACCTGTGCTTTTGCAGGGGAGAAGGCAGGAGTGAGATGTGTAACTCACTAGGTAAAGATGCAAGGACAATACCTGTGCTTTTGCAGGGGAGAAGGCAGGAGTGAGATGTGTAACTCACTAGGTAAAGATGCAAGGACAATACCTGTGCTTTTGCAGGGGAGAAGGCAGGAGTGAGATGTGTAACTCACTAGGTTCGGATGCAAGGACAATACCTGTGCTTTTGCAGGTGAGAAGGCAGGAGTGAGATGTGTAACTCAGTAGGTGAGGATGCAAGGACAATACCTGTGCTTTTGCAGGGGAGAAGGCAGGAGTGAGATGTGTAACTCAGTAGGTGAGGATGCAAGGACAATACCTGTGATTTTGCAGGGGAGAAGGCAGGAGTGAGATGTGTAACTCAGTAGGTGAGGACGCAAGGACAATACCTGTGCTTTTGCAGGGGAGAAGGCAGGAGTGAGATGTGTAACTCACTAGGTAAAGATGCAAGGACAATACCTGTGCTTTTGCAGGGGAGAAGGCAGGAGTGAGATGTGTAACTCAGTAGGTGAGGATGCAAGGACAATACCTGTGCTTTTGCAGGGGAGAAGGCAGGAGTGAGATGTGTAACTCAGTAGGTAAAGATGCAAGGACAATACCTGTGCTTTTGCAGGTGAGAAGGCAGGAGTGAGATGTGTAACTTAGTAGGAGATGATGCAAGGACAATACCTGTGCTTTTGCAGGTGAGAAGGCAGGAGTGAGATGTGTAACTTAGTAGGAGATGATGCAAGGACAATACCTGTGCTTTTGCAGGGGAGAAGGCAGGAGTGAGATGTGTAACTCAGTAGGTGAGGATGCAAGGACAATACCTGTGCTTTTGCAGGGGAGAAGGCAGGAGTGAGATGTGTAACTCAGTAGGTAAAGATGCAAGGACAATACCTGTGCTTTTGCAGGTGAGAAGGCAGGAGTGAGATGTGTAACTTAGTAGGAGATGATGCAAGGACAATACCTGTGCTTTTTCAGGTGAGGACACAGGAGCAGGAACCTATGCCTTAACAGGTAATCATCTTTGACATAGACACAGTGAAGAAGGATGCAGGCATGAATTCATTCCTATTAATTCATCATCAACTAGTATCAGATATTTCAAACCAGGAATAGAGAATTCAGCTTGTGGTTCAAGTAAAAAAAAAAAACATACCCAGTTCTAATGTTTATAAAAATTGCTCCCATTAAAAAACGTTACCTATCATTCTTGATCCAACAATGACAATTATCTATCCTGTTCATATAATGGTTGCCCAGTTACAATCTTTTTTTTAGATAATGTAGCAACAAACAACAAACCTTTTTTAGAAATATCTGTCAAAATAATGCTCTGAACACTAATTTTCTTTGCCATCTCTGAATTACATGAAAAAATGTGTGTTTTTGTTTAAAGGTAAACAAAGTCCAAGATGAGTGCAATGTATCTTTCTTAAAGGAAACGTAAAGTAAAAATTAAGCTTTCAAAATTCAGATAGAACTTTCATTTTTAAACAACTTTCCAATTTACTACTATTATAAAATGTACTTTGTACTCTTGGGGGCCGATTTATCAAGCACCGTATGGAGTTTGATGCCCCTTGTTTCTAAAGACCGCTGCTCCATAACTTGTACGAATGCTCTGAGGCCGCTGACAAAAATCAACCTGATGGAATACGATAAGGCTAATTGACACCCCCTGCTAGTGACCGATTATCCACTAATCTGCAGGGGGCAGCATTGCACCAGCAGTTCACAAGAACTGCTGGTGCAATGATAAATGCCGACACCGCATGCTGTTGGTATTTATCGATGTGCAGCAGGCATGATACGCTACATTGTATCATGTCCACTCGCACTATAATAAATATACCCCTTGGTATACTTTGTTGAAAAGCATACCTAGGTAGGCTCATGAGCAACATTGCACTACTGGGAGCTAGCTGCTAATTGCTGGCTGAAAATTGATGCTTTTTATCATTGGCTTACCCAAAATGTTCAGCTAACTCCCAGTACTATATTGTTGCCCCTTCGACAGAGGAAACAAAGAGAATGAAGCATATTTGATAACAGCAGTAAATTAGAAAGTTCTGTCTGACTCATAAAAGAAACAATTTGGGTTTCATGTCCCTTTAAGGAGTACCTCTTCTTATTTTACGAATGCAAGTAAGAACAGTACTTGTAGGGCCAGATTACAAGTGGAGCGGTATTTAATGCTCCCACTCGCACACTAACTCCGCTAGAAATATGTTTTTGTATGCTTTGGATAGCGCTAGTATTACAAGTTGAACGTAAAAAGTTTTTCGCTCGTGCACTAACATAATGCTCGCAAAAAGCCAAATTTAGAATATTGTGAACACATTAACATATTCCCCCTTAGAAGTCAAGCCTGGTGAGATAGCTCAGTTGGTAAATGCCCTGATTACAAAAAAGCCTGTTTAAAAAAAAAAAAAAAAAAAGGCCAACTCAGTCCTTTATCCTTCTGAGGTTGATAAAATGAGTACCATTATATATATATATATATATATATATATATATATACATACACATCTTTAGACATGTATATATATCTATCTCTATGTTAAAGACCTTTGCCTGCCATTATTTTTTCTTACACCTAAGATCTCTTGTATTTGAGCCTTTATAACTTTTTTCTGCATTTTTTTTAAAAACATTTTTAAGATAGTGTTATTATGAGTGTAAGTTTACTTTGCAATGTATTTTAGATTTTTGCTATCCCGACGTGCGTTAACTTTGATTGCGCTCAAGCAATCATGTTTACTTTCAACTTGTAATATAAACGCTGCATCCAATGCATACAACCAGCCGCGATAAACCCTCTTTTTGCTTCCATATAACTGTTAGTTCTCCACTTGTAATCTGTCCCAGTTAGGTATAATTTGTCTTTAGGCATTGTGTTTCACAGCTTGCCTCTTACTTTGTAAAACATTTTTCTTTTTAAACATGAAACTTATTTCTAGAGCTATAAAAACTTATTTGAGATCCCTTGATAGTGGAGATTGAATGGATTTATTATATTTGGCAAATATACATGGGAGTATTCATGCAGAAAAATCCTCTTTATGCAAGAACTAGAATGCTAGAGAAAATAAAAAAATACCTCAACAGGCAAAAATGCTTAGAGCTGAATAGTACACTATACTCTAATATGTGTAATTCTGTAGCCCTTTTTCCAGTTTGATCAATATATTAATAGATATTTAACATATCGGAGCCCATTACTGATCCTTGAATAGCTTCCTATCTCTAGGCTGTAAAGATGTAAGCTAGTTATGTTACATTATGCTCATTGTTGCTTGGCGTGGAAGCCCTGAATGTCAGCAAACTGTAAGTATTAATATATTTCTCTGCAATATCGAAATTATTTTTATATTTACATGAACTTTAAACTATGCAAAGTCAATCTAGATAAACCATTCAGCTACCATAAGTATGTTCCTTACCTTCACTGTATCTTTTTTTATTCTTGTCTACCTACTGGAGAGACTATAATTTAACTTAAAGGAACATATAACTTTTTTTTTTCTTTCATCATTATGAGCATACTATTCTAAACAATTTTTCAATGTACTTATTTGATCAAATATGTTTCATTATCTTGGTATCCTTTGATGAAGGTGCAGCAATGTACTACAGGAAGATAGCTGAATATACAAGGTGAGCCAATAACAAGAATCATATAAGTGCAGCCACCAACTAGCAGCTAGATCCAATTAGTGCATTGCTGCTCCTGAGCCTACCAAGATAAGCTTTTCTACAAAAGATACCAAAAGAACAATACAAATGAGATACTAGTAAATTGGAAAGTTGTTTAAAATTGCACGCTCTATATGAATCATGAAAGAACGTTTTGGGATTTTATGTCCCTTTAAAGTTCCTATATACTTCCTAACGCTATGCATTCTGATCATTGATTCCACCCTAAAAACTAGCATACTTATGTGGCTAATAGTTATATTGCAGCTAAAATATTCACCTGCCCAATGTCTTGACTTTTCTATTGAATTTAGTTTCATTATCTGTTTTACACAGGGTACAGGGTAACATATAAACTCAGACCAATGAGAATTAGAGTATTTACAGTTTATTTAAAATCTATAACGCAATGATCAACAATTATTATACTTTGCTTTGATTTGTAGATATAACAGCATACATGTGAGGAAGAATAAAGCAACAAGGCACATAGAAGAGATGAAAGCCTAATACATGATAGAATGCTTCCCATTCTAAGCAAAAGATAAATGTCTTCTGAATCTGCATTTTTATCTGCTGTGATTTTTTTTCCCCGGTTTTATTTTACATTAATATGTATAAACTACCCCTCCTGTGCCCCCCTTTCTGGTTACAGTAGTTATTAAAGGGACATTAAACATTAAGGGTAAGATTACAAGTGGAGCACTATATATCACTATCATGAAAGTGATATTTGCGCTCTACTGTGTAATACCTGTGCATGCTGATGTGCGCTGGTGTTACAAGTTAACAGCAATACGAATGCGAGCTTATGTTTGCATTGCTTGGAAGCATTGCGCTCATAATAGCGTACTTCCACAGGCTCAGAGATGGCTTCAGAACCTTGTGCGGCGATAGCAGCATATTTTTAAATATATATGTATATGACTATATACATATATATTTATGTGTTAATATGTGTATATACACATATTAACAAATAAATATATACAGGGAGTGCAGAATTATTAGGCAAGTTGTATTTTTGAGGATTAATTTTATTATTGAACAACAACCATGTTCTCAATGAACCCAAAAAACTCATTAATATCAAAGCTGAATAGTTTTGGAAGTAGTTTTTAGTTTGTTTTTAGTTATAGCTATTTTAGGGGGATATCTGTGTGTGCAGGTGACTATTACTGTGCATAATTATTAGGCAACTTAACAAAAAACAAATATATACCCATTTCAATTATTTATTTTTACCAGTGAAACCAACATAACATCCCAACATTCACAAATATACATTTCTGACATTCAAAAACAAAACAAAAACAAATCAGTGACCAATATAGCCACCTTTCTTTGCAAGGACACTCAAAAGCCTGCCATCCATGGATTCTGTCAATGTTTTGATCTGTTCACCATCAACATTGCGTGCAGCAGCAACCACAGCCTCCCAGACACTGTTCAGAGAGGTGTACTGTTTTCCCTCCTTGTAAATCTCACATTTGATGATGGACCACAGGTTCTCAATGGGGTTCAGATCAGGTGAACAAGGAGGCCATGTCATTAGATTTTCTTCTTTTATACCCTTTCTTGCCAGCCACGCTGTGGAGTACTTGGACGCGTGTGATGGAGCATTGTCCTGCATGAAAATCATGTTTTTCTTGAAGGATGCAGACTTCTTCCTGTACCACTGCTTGAAGAAGGTGTCTTCCAGAAACTGGCAGTAGGACTGGGAGTTGAGCTTGACTCCATCCTCAACCCGAAAAGGCCCCACAAGCTCATCTTTGATGATACCAGCCCAAACCAGTACTCCACCTCCACCTTGCTGGCGTCTGAGTCGGACTGGAGCTCTCTGCCCTTTACCAATCCAGCCACGGGCCCATCCATCTGGCCCATCAAGACTCACTCTCATTTCATCAGTCCATAAAACCTTAGAAAAATCAGTCTTGAGATATTTCTTGGCCCAGTCTTGACGTTTCAGCTTGTGTGTCTTGTTCAGTGGTGGTCGTCTTTCAGCCTTTCTTACCTTGGCCATGTCTCTGAGTATTGCACACCTTGTGCTTTTGGGCACTCCAGTGATGTTGCAGCTCTGAAATATGGCCAAACTGGTGGCAAGTGGCTTCTTGGCAGCTGCACGCTTGACTTTTCTCAGTTCATAGGCAGTTATTTTGCGCCTTGGTTTTTCCACACATTTCATGCGACCCTGTTGACTATTTTGAATGAAACGCTTGATTGTTCGATGATCACGCTTCAGAAGCTTTGCAATTTTAAGAGTGCTGCATCCCTCTGCAAGATATCTCACTATTTTTGACTTTTCTGAGCCTGTCAAGTACTTCTTTCGACCCATTTTGCCAAAGGAAAGGAAGTTGCCTAATAATTATGCACACCTGATATAGGGTATTGATGTAATTAGACCACACCCCTTCTCATTACAGAGATGCACATCAACTAATATGCTTAATTGGTAGTAGGCTTTCGAGCCTATACAGCTTGGAGTAAGACAACATGCATAAAGAGGATGATGTGGTCAAAATACTCATTTGCCTAATAATTCTGCACTCCCTGTATGTATATAGTCATATACATATACTTTTACTGGGAACACACAGTTCCTATAGAGTTAGACCACAATGTAAAGGCACTTTTCAATGCCATTTTTTTTTAACACCTCACTCCCACCAACTTTAGACTCCAAATTTTTTATTTATTATATTTGTTGTTTAAAGATTAAAAAAAAATTAGTATCCAAAAGCAATTGCCACCACATGGTAACCTAAGCTTCCTTCTTTGCTGAGGCTAATTGGGGAAAGTTAGCAACAGCTCACTACAGTTTGCAACAAATGGCTGTGTGTAATATAGCAATGTAAACTCTGGAGTCTACAATTCCACTATTAACAGGTACTGGAAAGCCCACAATTTTCAGAATTACATTACAGGAGAGGTATAAAGTAAACAATTACATTTGTACTACATATATTTAACATTTCAAATTACAATAGCAAGGTTTTACTGTCACTTTAAAAAAGAAAAACATTTTTTTCTCAAAAATTCCAATGATAAGCAACAGGTTTCTCTTACATTGGCTATATAAGATAACACATTCCCCTTTGTATCCAACACAGAGAATCATGTTAACTCCTTACTCCCCTTACATGGGACTAAGCAGCCGTTCTCTCTTAACAAACTCCTATATTATTCTATATATAACTGGTCCAATCATTTCCCCAATCATCCCTATGTACAAAAAATCAATAGAACTATTCAATCACTCATTTCTATTCCATGTGCATCTGAATGTTGCTGAAAGTCCTATATTTGTTATTCTGGTATTTCTTTCAAAAACCCTTATCTTATATATTATTTTTGTTTCACTATGAGTTATCTTCTTGGAAATCAAATTCGTTGAAATTCATCTTATTAAAAATTCATCTTTTGCTATTGTGGTCTATTTTGCACAGAATATCATAGTTTTTTTTTATATTTTTTTTACAAAATCACTTTAATTATAATTAAACCCTACCAAATCCTAATTTTAAAAAACAGTTCAAATGTTGCACAAGTTTCATGTTTAAACTTTGTAAGTTATACAAAGCTAAAATATGGTAGGGAAATGTATATTTTTGAATGTGATTGTTTCTGGACATTATAAATATGATAATATAAAAATATGCAAAATTATATCAACTTGTTAATTGCAAATGCCTTAATATGCTAAATATGACAAATGTATTTAAGTATTATATGAAAAAACAATAAAACAAGAGCATTACAAAAATATTTTTTTTGTTTGTAAATGATTAGAAATTCAAATGTAAAAACGTTTAGTTTTTTTTGCATTTCAGTTATATTGCTTACATACTTCAGGCAGCTTAACTAACCTTTAGTGGACTGGAATGCCATAGAAAAATAAACCAAAAAACACAGCTTGACTATTACATTTTAATAATAAAAAAAAAAACACACAAAAAAACAAACTAATGGATTTAAAAAGATTTAATACAAGGTAAACATTTTTTTTTAATAATATGGATTAAAAACAACAGATTTGTTCTAATTCAGACTTCTCTAGTTTGAAAACATGGCAGTGATAATTCTCTGGCATGTACAGTTAGTATTCATTATCAACAGTTGGTAATCATAATTGTACACTTATTAATCATAACTAACATACTTTACTTTGTTGGAGGTATTAGTGATACAAATTTAAATTGCAAAATGTCTTTGTATTTCAAAATTATACATGCATGTATTGTCTTAAACATTAAACCGATATATAAAACAACATAAAAACATGCAAAAAGGCCTATTGATGAAATCTATTTTTAAACTTCAAATTTTACATAAATTCACATTTTTCAGTTAGAATGTATTTAGGATCAGAAGATAGCTTTTAGCTTTTTTTCTATCTTGCTCAACTTTAGAGTCACTGGAATTACTCATTTAAATGTGGTGTAGACACCTGTATGGCACATTCACTCATATTTTTTGTTTTAGTTTTTTTGAGGATCCCTTAATTTTGTCAAACAGAAAATACATTTATCAAAACTATTACACAACGTGGGAGCGCTCAGACATCCGCTCTGTGTGTGGCCGTCGGCTCTTCACGTAACGACACACCCCTCTTGGGACTCCAACTAGCGTCACGATGACGTAGCCCAAAGCTGTCAGCTACGCCGGTGCAAATAGCAGGAAACAATCCACCACTGCTTCCAAACATCAAACAGCAACAACATCCAATGCACTCGGCATACGGTATACGGCAAATGTAAAAATGTAAATCCACACCAGGTTGATGCAAAAGAAAGTCTGTATTTAGATTTATGGCAGATTTAGCATTACAGACAGTCTGTTATAGGTTGGTCATACGCGTTTCATATATAAGACATACTTCCTCAGTGACCACCATAACCTATTACCCATAAATCTGTGCTTTTTAAAGGTGCAGAAAAAACACACCCATTTCTGTTAATCCAATCAAATCATTTGTTAAGCACAGGTTATGTTAATAGTAGGACATGTGTAAGGTGACTGCAATTTAAAGAAACATACATTAATAACAAACAGACTGATACTGAGTACGACTATGACTCCTCTGATTTAGTGATTTCTAATAAGAGTCTATCTTCCTCTATGACCAGTACCTCTTTTGCACTTACAACTTATGGAGATCAAGTACCGTCCACTTCCTCAGCACAGTCAAAAAACGAGAAGGGCCAACAGAAGTCCACTGTGCGGAGAAGAAAAAAAACACGCAGAGGGGGACGTGGAAAGTCAGGGAGGGCAAGAGAGTTACCAGGAGACTGCAGCTCCAAAGCCCCGGCGGTATCCACAGAGGAGGAGGGCACTACCTTTTCAGAAATATGCATAGACACTCACAATGTCATTAATTTATCATATGTAGAATTGTCTAATACACAAGTACAAGTATTGTCTCTCGGTTTAGGCTTCTCTCCAACTTCACACATTAATATTTTTGACACTGTAGTAGATCTCAATAGGTTTGTGAGATCACTGGTACTAAAGAAACATTTTTTAGGTACTACTAGTGAAGGGTGTGAAGTGACAAGTCGAGAGAAGCATGAACCTATTAGAGGTGATTTTGTGTTTTCAGATGAATGTGCACTTCTAGACCTGATGGCTTTAGATACTGATACTAAAGAATCACACTATAGAGTGAATAAGGATGTACATAATCTATCCAAGTTGAGAAAGAAATCTAAATTTCATCCTATAAGTTCTAGGTCTAGTTCTATTGAGGTGTTCCAAAAGAAAGTAGAAATTGCATTAAAGAAATTACATTCTAATATATCCACTGGTGATCATAGGAAGGATAATTTATCTCAAGAACAGTATATGTCCATCAAAGAATTAAAAAGAAAGAAAGAATTGGTGATTCGAAATTCGGATAAAGGGGGAAAGGTAGTGGTCCTCAATCGAGAGGACTATATCAAAGAGGCACATAGGCAATTGTTGGATGTATCAGTCTATGAGAAACTTAAGTTTAATCCTGTATTTTTTTATCGGACTGAACTTAAAATTATTCTTAATGAGGCTGTACTTGAAGATCTGATAACAGAAGCAAACTTTGAGTTTTTGTATACTGAGCATCCTGTCACAGCCATTTTTCCCTTCCTTCCTAAAGTTCACAAGGACAGACAAAATCCCCCAGGGAGACCAATCGTGGCTGGGATTGGCTCATTGAATGAGCCTCTCTCAGAGCTAATTGATGGTTATTTGCAGCCACTTGTTCTGAATCTGATGAGTTACATTAAAGATACTACTGATGTAGTGAAAAGTTTAGAGAAAATTGTATGGCTTGAAGGATATGTATTTATGACCATTGACGTGGTTTCATTGTACACGTGCATCCCTCATGAGCAGGGCATTAAGGCCATAGAGTATTTTTTCAATTTATACTCTGATTATGATGAAGCATTGAAAAGGTTTATTATCAAATCTATAGACTATCTACTGAAACATAACTTCTTTATGTTTGAGGGGAGTTTCTATCTCCAGAGGTGTGGGACAGCTATGGGGGCAAAATTTGCCCCCTCCCATGCCAACCTGTATATGGGTTGGTGGGAGCTGTCCCACGTCTATGGAGATGGGAACCGCTTCAGAGAGTATATTCATTATTACAGTTGTTTCATTGACGACATTTTTCTAATTTGGAAGGGCCCTGAGGGCCTTATTGAGAAATTTTCAACATACATACAAGATAACTCTATGAATTTGAAATTTACTTTGGAATTCAGTAGAAATTCTATGCCATTTTTGGATATTAGATTATTGTCTAATATTACAAATTCTTCTATAGATGTTGAATTATTTTGCAAGGAGTTTGCAGGCAATACAATTTTAAATGCACGGTCGTGTCATCCTAAACATACAATTCGTTCAATTCCTAAAAGTCAGTATATCAGGATTAAGCGGAATTGCACTAATGAACAGAGTTATCAGCAACACTCTAAAGATTTGACAGATAGACTTATTCACAGAGGATATTCTAGAGAGACATTAGAACGTACCAAGAGAGAGGTAGATAGTATTGATAGGGTAAATTTACTACAAAAGAAGAAGTTTGAAAGAAATCCAAACTTTAGCAAATTGAAGTTCATTACTATGTATAGTGAGGAATACGGCCAAATTTGTAATATAGTACGTAAAGCTTTGCCTATCTTGGAGACAGATGATAAGCTGTGTGACATTGTCAAAGAAGGAGATCTATTTGTATCACGTAAAGCCAGAACATTGAAGGATATTTTGTCACCCTCAATGTTGCCAAAAATTACTAGCCAGAATTGGTTATCAATTATACCAGGTTTCTTTAAGTGTGGCAGCAGAAGGTGCAAGTCCTGCTCTTATGCTTCTTTTGGTACCAGTTTTGTATCCACTGTAAATGAAAAGACATTTAAGATACAGGAACACATAACATGTAATTCATGTTATGTGATATATCTTCTGACCTGCAGGGGGTGCTACAGGCAGTATGTGGGTCAGACTACACGGGCCTTAAAGGATAGGTTTTTGGAACATTTACGTTCAATTGAAGACCCTAAGTATACCACTCCTGTCTCCCTGCACTTCAGAAGAGAGCACAACTCTGATAGTTCTCTGCTGACATTTCAGGGTATCCAACAAATTGCTAGACATCCAAGAGGAGGTAATAGAGGCAACACTCTTAGTAAAAGAGAGGTCTTTTGGATCTTTCAATTGGATACCCGTCTGCCAGCAGGATTAAATTCGGAATGGGATGTCAAACTGTTTGTTGATATCTAATGAGTTTTTGTTTTTTGTTTTTTTTGTTTTTTTATATCATGTGTAATATATTTTTTTATTTTTTTTATGTTATGTGATATAGTGTGATATTATATGAAGGAACAATACTTTGAGATAAAAATATAGACATCCCATGTTATATGTTTATGTTAATATCTTTGGCAAGCAATTGTTTGTTATTAATGTATGTTTCTTTAAATTGCAGTCACCTTACACATGTCCTACTATTAACATAACCTGTGCTTAACAAATGATTTGATTGGATTAACAGAAATGGGTGTGTTTTTTCTGCACCTTTAAAAAGCACAGATTTATGAGTAATAGGTTATGGTGGTCACTGAGGAAGTATGTCTTATATATGAAACGCGTATGACCAACCTATAACAGCCTGTCTGTAATGCTAAATCTGCCTTAAATCTAAATACAGACTTTTTTTTGCATCAACCTGGTGTGGATTTACATTTTTACATTTGCCGTATACCGTATGCCGAGTGCATTGGATGTTGTTGCTATTTATCAAAACTAGTTGTGTAAAGCAATGCGAGTCACTTGTTTGAAAGGGTATTGTTTGTGTTGTATGTTCTCTTTAGCAGATCAAGGCTTTTTTAGGATCAAATACCTACACAAGTATATATATTAAGTAGGTGATTTCTATTTTTATGGTAATCAACTACTAATTGCAGGTAACTGTGTCCTCATTGGTTAGAGAAGGCTTCAGAGATTATAAAAGTGTCTTCCTCCTTCTTATCAAACACTGTCTTGGTGCCTAGTTCTGGAAGGTGCGTACGATTACCATAGGTTAGATAGAGGAGACTATAGATACATTAAATACCCTCTCCTTACTGTAGGTGACCATCATTCTCATGTCAATGCCTTGCATCTAAAAGGGAGAAATGACCCCTGTTTTGAAATAGCAGTCTCCCCAGTTTTAATTGAGGGCTCTTTTTTCCTTCTAAATGTCTTCGGGATATAAGGGGTCTCTAAGAGCCTACCACCCATCACCTCTGCCCATGGGCCCTTTCTCATTGGCCTAGATTCTATAAAACCCACATGTGAAACTAATATCTAAAAAAAACTTGCTGCAAAAACATTTAAAACGTTTTGCACCCAACCCTTGTGCAAGTCACTCTCCATTATAATGCAATGGAGCAACTAACTATTAAACATTTACATTTTTGTGTATATAACAAGTTACAGTGTGAGGGACACCAGCATTACAAAAACAGCTTCAAAATGAAGAACAAATATATAAAAAAAAGACTGCCTCTACAAAATTCCTGCAACCCCTTCAGAAAGCACTGGAATGCAAACAGCCATCTCAAAGAGACAAATTTCATTCTATCCAACAAGCCAACTTTATTATGACAAAACAGACATGCAAATATCTTACAAAAAAACTTTTACTTAAAACATTTTGCAACTATTTCTGCTATAATAATTGCTTTTCTGCATTTCTAGTGGTTCACGTTTAGTATGCAACATATTATGTACCGGGCATTAATGCAGTTATAGATGTTAATGGTAAGAATGACCACTAACAAAACTGTGGAAAATATTGCTCAGCTAATTTTGAAAATAGCTCAAATAAGTTTGCACATGATCTCACCTCTACAATGAGGCCCCTTAGCAACCTTGTATGCGTCAGCAAATATAGGCCTTTGTGTATTATGTTACCTCACAGAAATAGCTAAATGACATTACACTTTTACATATAAAAATAAGTGAGAATAATGGGAGATCTTTGATTTTTCCTTATTTTCCAACCCTTATTGCATCCATTGCAGAGGTCTGCTCTTTGCAAGACAACACTGTGTTGTCCCCTCAAAGTATGAAATGTAGAGGACACCATTGTGTCATACTCTGTTGTCAAGATATTACATATCATAGACAATCTGAAAGACATATAAGTTAGATTTTCTGGAAACCTGTGTAAAGGCCTTTCATTAATCATCTATTGTTCCTGTGATTATTGAGGCTTATACCAATACCTTTCCCCTGATAAAAACAATTATTATGTTTGTGGAATCAATTACTAATGAGCTGAAACTCTTATAAATATTATTTAATAATAATTTTTTATTGAGGGAAAGGCTTAAAAAAATAAGTGGAAGAACATACTGTAGGTCACATATAAAATTACACAAACTCACATAGTACAGGTGAACATTGTAAACATAATTGTTAAAAGATACAGTCAGTTTCAGAACATATTGACATTTGTACACAAGCTTACTTTTATCAGGTGAACAATTTTAACAAAAGATACAGTCAGTGTTCAGAATTATTGTGACCTGTATAAGGAACCTCTTTTTCCATAAATTACATAGAAGTAGTATAATTATTAACTTAACAAAGAATCTTGCTTATGTACAATGTGTAGATAAAAAGATACAGGTTAGCAATGTATGGATGGATTATTATTGGAGGGGCACTTGGCTTTCTGACTAGTGTGGTGGTAGGAGTAAAAAGAGAGAGAGTTAGGAGAATTTGATAGAGAGAGAAAAAAAAGGGGGGGGGGTCAGGATGTGGTAAGGGAAAGTATCCGCTTGGTACATTCTAAAGGGTGTGGGTCGACACAAGGCTAACTATGTGGCTCAATTTAATCTCTTCAGTGAGGCTCAGTTGGGGAATATTGCTAGCCAAGGTGTCCAGATCTCTATTTACTGATCTATTTTATGATGAGCCTTGTACTGGTATATTTCCATAGTTTTAATGTATTGCACAATAGATATGATCTGAGGTAAAGATGGGAGTGTAGGTCTCCTCCACTCTCTTGCGATTGCTATTTTAGTGGCCATGAGGAGGTAAACTGGAAGGGCTTTTTAAGTGTAAGAGACTTGCTTCTGGTCTGCAGGGTATATCTATATGCATGTACCTTAGGATACTAAGTAACTCACGGCAGAAAGGCTGAGCTCTTAAAAATGTTAACATGCTTGTTACTGACTATCAATTCCTAACAAAAGTGACATAAATGCAATGTAATTGGAATAACCCAGTACATTTATGGCTCTAGCCATTTTCTAAGACATCAATATGTTATCTAATTCAGAGACTTTTGTTACTGATTGTAATGGTTTAGAAAAAAAAAAAGCCACACGATGTAACATAAACTCTTAGGGGCATATTTATTAATGTGCGAGCGGACATAATACGAAGTAGCGTATCATGACCGCCGCACATCGATAAATGCTGACAGCACACGCTGTCGGCATTTATCATTGCACCAGCAGTTCTTGTGAACTGCTGGTGCAATGCCGCCCCCTGCAGATTTGCGGCCAATCGGCTGCTAGCAGGGAGTGTCAATCAACCCAATTGTATTTGATTGGGTTGATTTCTGTCCACGGCCTCAGAGCATGCGGACAAGTTATGGAGCAGCGGTCTTTAGACCACTGCTTCATAACTTCTGTTTCTGGCGAGCCTTTAGGAGCTTGATAAATATGCCCCTTAATGTTGTCTCCTGACTTTATAATGTGCAGGTTAATAAATATATGAAAAACATAAAAATAAAACAGCAAGAATTTGTATAAGACCCTCTTAGATCATTTGAACAAGTTCCATGGTTTTTTTAAAAATATTATTGAAGTGTATTATTGAATACTAAAACTATTTTGGTGCATATTAGAGCTAAATTGGTTTTCTCTCTGTTACTAATAATAAATAGTATATAGATTTTACATGTTTTTCATGTTTATTACCTAAATGTATGGGACACATTATAGTTTTATAATTAAGGAATATTAGCAGCATTACAGGGAGTGCCGAATTATTAGGCAAGTTGTATTTTTGAGGATTAATTTTATTATTGAACAACAACCATGTTCTCAATTAACCCAAAAAAACTCATTAATATCAAAGCTGAATAGTTTTGGAAGTAGTTTTTAGTTTGTTTTTAGTTATAGCTATTTTAGGGGGATATCTGTGTGTGCAGGTGACTATTACTGTGCATAATTATTAGGCAACTTAACAAAAAACAAATATATACCCATTTCAATTATTTATTTTTACCAGTGAAACCAATATAACATCTCAACATTCACAAATATACATTTCTGACATTCAAAAACAAAACAAAAACAAATCAGTGACCAATATAGCCACCTTTCTTTGCAAGGACACTCAAAAGCCTGCCATCCATGGATTCTGTCAGTGTTTTGATCTGTTCACCATCAACATTGCGTGCAGCAGCAACCACAGCCTCCCAGACACTGTTCAGAGAGGTGTACTGTTTTCCCTCCTTGTAAATCTCACATTTGATGATGGACCACAGGTTCTCAATGGGGTTCAGATCAGGTGAACAAGGAGGCCATGTCATTAGATTTTCTTCTTTTATACCCTTTCTTGCCAGCCACGCTGTGGAGTACTTGGATGCGTGTGATGGAGCATTGTCCTGCATGAAAATCATGTTTTTCTTGAAGGATTCAGACTTCTTCCTGTACCACTGCTTGAAGAAGGTGTCTTCCAGAAACTGGCAGTAGGACTGGGAGTTGAGCTTGACTCCATCCTCAACCTGAAAAGGCCCCACAAGCTCATCTTTGATGATACCAGCCCAAACCAGTACTCCACCTCCACCTTGCTGGCATCTGAGTCGGAATGGAGCTCTCTGCCCTTTACCAATCCAGCCACGGGCCCATTCATCTGGCCCATCAAGACTCACTCATTTCATCAGTCCATAAAACCTTAGAAAAATCAGTCTTGAGATATTTCTTGGCCCAGTCTTGACGTTTCAGCTTGTGTGTCTTGTTCAGTGGTGGTCGTCTTTCAGCCTTTCTTACCTTGGCCATGTCTCTGAGTATTGCACACCTTGTGCTTTTGGGCACTCCAGTGATGTTGCAGTTCTGAAATATGGCCAAACTGGTGGCAAGTGGCATCTTGGCAGCTGCACGCTTGACTTTTCTCAGTTCATGGGCAGTTATTTTGCGCCTTGGTTTTTCCACATGCTTCTTGCGACCCTTTTGACTATTTTGAATGAAACGCTTGATTGTTCGATGATCACGCTTCAGAAGCTTTGCAATTTTAAGAGTGCTGCATCCCTCTGCAAGATATCTCACTATTTTTGACTTTTCTGAGCCTGTCAAGTCCTTCTTTTGACCCATTTTGCCAAAGGAAAGGAAGTTGCCTAATAATTATGCACACCTGATATAGGGTGTTGATGTCATTAGACCACACCCCTTCTCATTACAGAGATGCACATCACCTAATATGCTTAATTGGTAGTAGGCTTTCGAGCCTATACAGCTTGGAGTAAGACAACATGCATAAAGAGGATGATGTGGTCAAAATACTCATTTGCCTAATAATTCTGCACTCCCTGTATACATATATGCTATTACCACACATTTAACAAAAATAAAAGTTGACTGTTTATTTTTTTTATTTTTTTTAAATTAGTTGTTTTTATTAAACTTTGTTGAAAAGGTTACAACAACATATTCAAGATACAATTACATAGCATAGTAGGCACTGACATATTAGATTTTAACAGAGAATAGTCTATTGTCCATTTGGTCTCTGGGGTAAGTACACAGAGACTGGGGTAAGCCCATACAATCATTTCACAAAACATTTTCAACTGAAATATATACATCTTGTAAAGACATTTAAGTAAGATTATTTAACTATTATTTGCTCCTAAAGTGCACTATTTGTGTATAGAATTGGAAGAATATATTTATTGCCTGCATTATTTGAGTTTTGCTCCCATATAAATATGACATCTAGTATGAAATCTTGTTTTTTCTAATAAAACTATACTGACGTTTCTCTAGATGTAGTACAGTGTTTACTTCAGAGATCCATTGGGAAAGTTTTGGGACTTCTATTTTTTTCCAGAGCCTGGGAATTAATCTCTTTGCGCACATCACCATGCTGAAAAACAATTTTCTCCTATATGCACATCTCATTTTTGGTATTTTTTTTTTTTATTAAGTAATTTTTATTGAGGTGTATTTAAAGGCATAAATTGATCATAAAGACAGGTTCTTGCATTGCATGTCACATACAGTAAGATTTCTGTGTTACAAGAGTGATAAGATAAACATAAATGAAATGTAAAGATAACAATTTACATATCATGCAAACATGGGATACATAGGGTGCCAAACATTTAGAAGCCTTCTAAATAATATGATAGGCCACTCTTGGACCATCGAAAACATTAAGATAAAAGAAGGCATATGCAAACAAAGGAGACCACTTATGGATCTCATTGGTAAACCTCGATTTTATATAATTTTATCACGTGCTTATGTGAAAAGTGTGTATGTTAGGTGAAATGTTATAGGGATAGTATTGATAGGATAAATTCCCTTATTTGAAAACAAAAATAGTACACGAAGTATAGTTAGGGTGCGGCATAGAGAAGATAAGCCGCGTAGTTAGCCCTCCTAAGATAGAAGGTTTATTATAGAGGTTGGGGAGGAGGTGGTTAGGTGAGTGCTATAAGTAGGATATGTAGCCTAGGAGCTAAAAGGTTCATTAAGGGTTAAGGAGGAGATAAATTAATAAGTGTGATAGGCAGAAAAAACCTTGGTGTTTATCTCCACAACATCAAGCGCTTACTTTCTATTTTGGGACAAAAGGTGCTGGTGGATTGGTTATGCCATCTCTTGATATAGATTAATAGAATCAACACACATGTAATTTCAAGGGGTAACATAGGGCTAGAGTACCCTCTTATCGGGGCATTGTAGTCTCAATATGAGTTTATTGGTTCTGCTGGTAGGGTACGGGCCCTATACCCCACAGCAGAAGTCTATTCCAAACAGTAAGAGAGAATTATTTTGAGGGATAGCCCTCAGAACATTTAAGCAAACACCAGTTCTCTAAGCACACTATGACTCCTACAGTTGTGTGTAGCAAGAATTTTGCATGAAGTTAGTACTCCAAAGTCCTTTCATAAACCTTTGAAAGTGCATAAGACAGAGAGTAGCGCTGACATAGTAAAGCTATATGTAGATTAGGCTAACTAGAGCTGACAGTATAGGTGGTGCAAAAGGATGTTCAGAAATCGCTAGTTCTAGAATTACAGCTAGATGTGTTACTTCGGCTAAGGTGTACTAAGTGCTGATGGGGGTTATGGAATGATATGGGGGTTCCCAGCTATAAATATCAGGAAGCGTGATGTGTCGCTGCTAACATCAATAAATAAATTGCAATTATGGATCTAAGCAACTAGCGGACAATGATACCTGTATATCATGAGACCATATAAAAGCAGTAGACTATATGGCTGTAATCAGGTTTTGTACAGAGAAAGGAATAGGTATAACCATGTCCAAATATAATATAGCTACTAGAATAGGCATATAAAAATAACAGTGAATCTAGATTCTATTAGCATCTAGGTAGGTGCAAATAAAGTAGTACATAGGTTCAACAAGGCTTCCGTACAAATAATAAAAGGTAGTAAATACAACACAACATAACAAGTGAGTCTAAATTGTACTGATGCTAAGCTAGGTAACCTTGAATTCTGGAGTACTAAAGACCCTACTAGTTTTTATATGTATATATTTATGTTCAAGTACTGTAGGGGCATTCTAAAAAGTCAAATGGAGAACGTTGTGGATTCAAGCTGCTGCGCCAGGCTCAATGTACTAGGGTAAGAGCAGCAAACCACATACAGTGATTAGTGCAATCTCTGCTAGGATATTACACTATATCTTGTCCTGAGAGGGTAGTAACAGCTATGTTCGCAGGTGAGGGATCTATAAAAGTATATGTCTGGAAAATTGTAAGCCAGTAACCCTGTTGTAGCTCACTTAAAATATCCAAGCAAACATTAAAGTGTTGATAGATACATATGAGATATGAGTAATAGTATTATGGTATGGCATGTATCTATAGCGTGGGGTTCACCATATGTGAGTACATTGTGTTAAACAGTTAGGGGTTGTGGAAAGATATGAGGAATCCTAATAACTAATAACAGTGAGTTTTACAGATTACTGATAACATCTAGAAATATAATAGAACCAGAAAACTACAGCAGCATCTTATTTTCGTCCAAAGCAATATAACTGAAATAGTACCATAATGTAATAAACTAGTTATCCCCACTCTCATTATATTGTAATCTTAAACCTCCTATGCAAAGGTTCAACAACCTGTGGAATTGGGTAGAGAACTCCTGAGTGCAGTAGCTCTCACTGTATCCTTAATATTAGACCAGAAACGTTTCATGCAAACATAGATGACTAACATATAACTTGATTAGGATGTTGGGACCTGAGTTCTGTAAAATAAAGCGTCCTCCATGTTCAGTTCATTGGTCTCTGGGCATTTAGGTAGTACTGGAATTCCACTGCTCACCACCCTGCTCTGAATGGAGTTTAACCCACATCAAGTCCCCTCTAACCCACACCAACTCTGCACTGCTGTAACACGGACAACGGGGGTAGAGCAAAGATAGGGCAACATGACTTCTCCTTACTTTACGTTGGAAACTGGTGCAGAAAAAAGGTCCCCAGCTCTGGTTTCTCTGCCGTCAAAACAAGAGCCCTAAGCTGATAGGTTAGGGTAGCTGGCATGTTGATCTCGGGTCCCGCAATGAAAACCTTGTTTTCCCTTCCCAGCACTGACATCCAGCGATGATGGACATGTCCCCCTTGTGTGTGCCGCAGTCATAATGTATCGTACTGCAGTACATCGGTCCATTGAATTTGGTGGGCTGGGAGCAGTACAGGCAACAGTCGAGCATTCCTCTATAGCTTGATCTGCGGTATCCCACTGCGTTGTGCACA